>NC_083225.1:193454965-193741307 GCF_032191835.1 Heteronotia binoei
AACTCGTGAGTAGAGAGGCCAATCCCTCGCTTCAGAGTATCCAGAAAAACAGGGGGGGAAGGGGGGAACGTCTGCTGAACACTTCATTATTCCCTATGTGGAGATTGATTCTCATAGGGTATAATGGGGAACATAAGAGAAGCCATATTAGATCAGGCCAATGGCCCATCCAGTCCAACACTCTGTCACACAGTGGCAATATCTATATCTATATCTATCTATATCTATATCTATATATCTATATATATATATATATATACACACACACACACACACACACACATATATTATACACACACACATATATATATATATATAATCACACACACACACACACTGTGGCTAATAGCCACTGATGGACCTCTGCTCCATATTTTTATCTAAACCCCTCCTGAAGGTGGCTATGCTTGTGGCCGCCACCACCTCCTGTGGCAATGAATTCCACATGTTAATCACCCTTTGGGTGAAGAACTACTTCCTTTTATCCGTTTTAACCTGTCTGCTCAGCAATTTCATCGAATGCCCACGAGTTCTTGTATTGTGAGAAAGGGAGAAAAGTGAGAAAAGGGAATTGATCTGGAGGTTTCGGGGGCTCTGGGGAGCTGTTTTTTGAGGTAGAGGCACCAATTTTCAGTATAGTATCTAGTGCCTCTCCCCAAAGTACCCCCCCCCCCCCAAGTTTCAAAATGATTGAACCAGGGGGTCCAATTCTATGAGCCCCAAAAGAAGGTGACCCTATCCTTCATTATTTCATATGGAAGGAAGACATTTAAAAAGGTGTGCTGTCCCTATAAATGTGATGGCCAGAACTCCCTTGGAGTTCAATTATGCTGTTACACCCTTGTTCCTGGCTCCACCCCAATGTCTCCTGGTTCCACTCCCAAAGTCTCCTGGCTCCACCCCAGGAGGCTGAGAGAGAGGCTGGGTGAATGGACGTCAACGTGGCAGATGCTGTTCAATGTGGCCAAGTGCCAAGTAATGCACATTGGGGCCAAGAATCCCAGCTACAAATACAAGTTGATGGGGGTGTGAACTGGCAGAGAATGACCAAGAGAGAGATCTTGGGGTCGTGGTAGATAACTCACCGAAAATGTCAAGACAGTGTGCGTTTGCAATAAAAAAGGCCAACGCCATGTTGGGAATTATTAGAAAGGGAATTGAAAACAAATCAGCCAGTATCATAATGCCCCTGTATAAATCGATGGTGCGGTCTCATTTGGAGTACTGTGTGCAGTTCTGGTCACCGCACTTCAAAAAGGATATTATAGCATTGGAGAAAGTCCAGAAAAGGGCAACTAGAATGATATGAAGCTGCCTTCTACTGAATCGGACCCTTGGTCCATCAAAGTCAGTATTGTCTACTCAGACTGGCAGTGGCTCTCCATGGTTTCAAGCTGGGGGTTTTCACACCTATTTCCCTGGAACCTTTTTAGTTGGAGATGCCGGGGATTGAACCTGGGACCTTCTGCTTACCAAGCAGATGCTCTACCACTGAGCCACCGTCCCTCCCCGGCATTAAAGGTTTGGAACACTTTCCCTATGAAGAAAGGTTGAAACGCTTGGGGCTCTTTAGCTTGGAGAAACATCGTCTACGGTGTGACATGATAGAGGTTTACAAGATAATGCATGGGATGGATAAAGTAGAGAAAGTAGTACTTTTCTACCTTTCTCACAATACAAGAACTCGTGGGCATTCGATGAAATTGCTGAGCAGACAGGTTAAAACGGATAAAAGGAAATACTTCTTCAGCCAAAGGGTGATTAACATGTGGAATTCACTGCCACAGGAGGTGGTGTGCGGCCACAAGCATAGCCACCTTCAAGAGGGGGGTAAGATAAAAATATGGAACAGAGGTCCATCAGTGGCTATTAGCCACAGTGTGTATATGTGCATATATATATATATATATATATATATATATATATATATATACACACACATACATACACATTTTTTTTGGCCACTGTGTAACACAGAGTCACATAAGAACATAAGAGAAGCCATGTTGGATCAGACCAATGGCCCCACCAGTCCAACAGTCTGTGTCACATAAGAACATAAGAGAAGCCCTGTTGGATCAGGCCAGTGGCCCCTCCAGTCCAACACTCTGTGTCACATAAGAACATAAGAGAAGCCCTGTTGGATCAGGCCAATGGCCCCACCAGTCCAACACTCTGTGTCACATAAGAACATAAGAGAAGCCCTGTTGGATCAGGCCAGTGGCCCCTCCAGTCCAACACTCTGTGTCACATAAGAACATAAGAAAAGCCCTGTTGGATCAGGCCAATGGCCCCACCAGTCCAACAGTCTGTGTCACATAAGAACATAAGAGAAGCCCTGTTGGATCAGGCCAAGGGCCCATCCAGTCCAACACTCTGTGTCACACAAGAACATAAGAGAAGCCCTGTTGGATCAGGCCAGTGGCCCCTCCAGTCCAACACTCTGTGTCACATAAGAACATAAGAGAAGCCCTGTTGGATCAGGCCAATGGCCCCCCCAGTCCCAACACTCTGTGTCACATAAGAACATAAGAGAAGCCCTGTTGGATCAGGCCAATGGCCCCTCCAGTCCAACACTCTGTGTCACATAAGAACATAAGATAAACCCTATTGGATCAGGCCAATGGCCCCTCCAGTCCAACACTCTGTGTCACATAAGAACATAAGATAAACCCTATTGGATCAGGCCAATGGCCCCTCCAGTCCAACCTCTGTGTCACATAAGAACATAAGAGAAGCCTGTTGGATCAGGCCAATGGCCCATCCAGTCCAACACTCTGTGTCACACCGTGGCCATATATGTGTGTGTGTGTATACACACACACACACACACACACATACACTGTGGCTAATAGCCACTGATGGACCTCTGCTCCATATTTTTGTCCAATCCCCTCTTGAAGCTGGCTATGCTTGCAGCAGCCACCACCTCCTGTGGCAGTGAATTCCACATGTTAATCATCCTTTGGGTGAAGAAGGACTTCCTTTTATCCATTTTAACCTGACTGCTCAGCAATTTCATTGAATGCCCACGAGTTCTCTTATTGTGAGAAAGGGAGAAAAGGACTTCTTTCTTTACTTTCTCCATCGCTTGCATTATGTTATAAACCTCTCTCATGTCACCCCGCAGTCGACGTTTCTCCAAGCTAAAGAGCCCCAAGCGTTTTAACCTTTCTTCATAGGGAAAGTGTTCCAACCCTTTAATCATTCTAGTTGCCCTTTTCTGGACTTTCCCCAATGCTATAATATCCTTTTGAGGTGCGTTGACCAGAATTGTGCACAGTATTCCATACTGGAAGTGACATCATCGGCCCACCGCTGTGCTTGGCCCCTCCTGTTTCAAAGGGAGCTGGAAAAAACCTCTTATCTGGGAGAACTGGGTTTGATTCCCCACTCCTCCACTTGCACCTGCTGGAATGGCCTTGGGTCAGCCAGAGCTCTTGCAGAGGTTGTCCTTGAAAGGGAAGCTGCTGTGAGAGCCCTCTCAGCCCCCACCCACCTCACAGGGTGTCTGTTGTGGGCAGAGAAGATAAAGGAGACTGTGAGCCATTCTGAGTCTCTGATTCAGAGGGGAAGGCCGGGATATAAATCTGCCATTCTTCTTCTTCGAGAGAGAGCCAGTTTGGAGTAATGGTTAAGTGTGAGGACTCTTATCTGGGAGAACTGGGTTTGATTCCCCACTCCTCCACTTGCAACTGCTGGAATGGCCTTGGGTCAGCCGTAGGCTCTAGCAGAGCTGTCCTTAAAAGGGCAGCTTCTGTCAGAGCTCTCTCAGCCCCACCCACCTCACAGGGTGTCCTGTTGTGGGGAGAGAAGATAAAGGAGATTGTAAGCTGCTCTGAGTCTCTGATTCAGAGTGAAGGCCGGGGTATAAATCTACAGTCTTCTTCTTCTCTCAGCCCCACCTACCTCCCAGGGTGTCTGTTGGGGGAGAGGAAGGGAAAGGAGATTGTGAGCTGCTTTGACACTCTGAGATGCGGAGTGGAGGGTGGGATATAAATCCAGTGTCTTATTATTATTATTATTCACAATGAAATGTAAAGGTTTCAGAGCTCTCCTCCTGTGAGTTCCTGCCCAAAACGAGACCTGCCCACGGCTTTCCTTTTAGGGGTTTCCATCACACAGACTCACAAAGGCTTTCTACTCACCGAGACTACCCTAGTTCCCTCTTCATACTGTAGATCCGAGCAGCCAGCGTAACAAGGGGAGATGTATTCAATCTTATTCTGGCCACAGACAGGGTTGAAGGCGCTGGAAGAGCAGCTGCATCTCCGGTTGCAGTCGAAGACGAAGCTTCCCCAGGGGCAGGTCTAGAAGAAAGGCAGAAGAATAATTTGTGCTGATCTGAAGAAGAGTTGCTTTAAAATCAAATTTGAACAAAATAGGAGCCAAGATCCACCTTTAAGACCGACCAAGTTTTATTCAGAATGTCAGCTTTCGTGTGCTCTCTAAGCACACTTCGTCAGACAAGGGGATCAGGTATTGTGGGCTGAAATACAAGCAGTTTGTTGATTAAGAGTGCAGGCAGATCACACGGTAAACCAGCGTGGCTTGGACATTTGGTCTGGATAGCCATAAAACTGGAGAGCCAGTCTGGTTGTAGAGGTTAAGTGTGCGAACTCTTATCTGGGAGAACCGGGTTTGATTCCCCACTCTTCCACTTGCACCTGCTGGAATGGCCTTGGATCAGCCAGAGCTCTGGCAGAGGTTGTCCTTGAAAGGGCAGCTGCTGTGAGAGCCCTCTCAGCCCCACCCACCTCACAGGGTGTCTGTTGTGGGGGAGGAAGAGAAAGGAGATTGTGAGTCGCTCTGAGACTCTTCAGAGTGGAGGGCGGGATATAAATCCAATATCTTCATCTACCTCACAGGGTGTCAGTTGTGGGGGAGGAAGGGAAAGGAGCTTGTGAGCCGCTTTGAGACTCTTCAGAGTGGAGGGTGGGATATAAATCCAATATCTTCATCTACCTCACAGGGTGTCTGTTGTGGGGGAGGAAGGGAAAGGAGATTGTAAGCCGCTCTGAGACTCTTCGGAGTGGAGGGCGGGATATAAATCCAATATCTTCATCTACCTCACAGGGTGTCTGTTGTGGGGGAGGAAGGGAAAGGAGATTGTGAGCTGCTCTGAGACTCTTCGGAGTGGAGGGCGGGATATAAATCCAGTATCTTCATCTACCTCACAGGGTGTCTGTTGTGGGGGAGGAAGGGAAAGGAGATTGTGAGCCACTCTGAGACTCTTCGGAGTGGAGGGCGGGATATAAATCCAATATCTTCATCTACCTCACAGGGTGTCTGTTGTGGGGGAGGAAGGGAAAGGAGATTGTGAGCCGCTCTGAGACTCTTCGGAGTGGAGGGTGGGATATAAATCCAATATCTTCATCTACCTCACAGGGTGTCTGTTGTGGGGGAGGAAGGGAAAGGAGATTGTGAGTCGCTCTGAGACTCTTCAGAGTGGAGGGCGGGATATAAATCCAGTATCTTCTTCTTCTTCTTCTAAAAGGTAATAACGTCCTCTGCCAATTGGTGTTTTTGTAAATCTAGGTGAATCACAAAAGGACGTGTATTTCCTAGTTGTAGTCCATCTAGTTGTAGTTGTAGTACCTAGTTGTAGGTGGACTACAACTAGGAAATACACATCCCTTTTGTGATTCACCTAGATTTACAGAAACACCAATTGGCAGAGGACTTTATTACCTTTTACGGCTATCCAGACCAAATGGCCAAGCCACACTGGTTTACCGTGTGATCTGTCTGCACACTTAATCAACAAACTGCTTGTTTTTCAGCCCACAATATCTGATCCCCTCATCTGACGAAGCGTGCTTAGAGAGCACACGAAAGCTGACCTTCTGAATAAAACTTGGTCGGTCTTAAAGGTGCAACTGGACTCCTGCTTTGTTCAAGAATTTCTAGGAGTGAGCCAAGTGGGCAACTGTGTTGGTCTGTGTGGAGAAATGCCATCTTAGTTCATGATGATGCTTGGTTGGGAGGGAACATGAAACTGCTAGGCAGGCTTTGCGGCCTAGTCTTCCCTTCACTCCCCCCTCCCTTCGGGAGTTAAACCATCAACTCTAGGGGGAAAGCCTCCTAGAGGGGCAGGAAGTTCTTTTGTTTTATTGGAGTGAGGCGGAAAAAGGTCAGTTCTCAGCTGGTGCTCAGGAAGCGAGGTTGCCAGCCTGTGGGCTCCTGCCTGTGGGACCCCAGGCAGTCATTCATAAGGTAGGGCAAGTTTACACCAGGGACGAGGGGATGCGTTTAAACCCACCTTTTATTTGTCCCTCTGGCTGCTGTTCAGGTGCTGTGCTAAACTTTTACATGTAACTGTTTTTGGTTTTGTTTTGTTTTTCTTTCTTTCTCTTCTTATTAAATATTTTTCTTGTTTTGAATGCTGGCAGTCAAACTTTGTACCACATAGATCCCGACCGCTTAGACCACGCTGCTTTATGAAGGGGGCCCCGGGGAAGGGGGAAGGCATGCAGTTGGATAAGGTGCCAGTCCTCCAGGGGTTCCCCGAAGAAGTGCTGTGGTCTCTGTGATACCCAAGTACAGGGTGGCAGAGGACCTTGAGGCCTGGCCTCAGAGCTGGAGAGGGGGATTGGGAGTCCTGTTCCTCTCAATCTGAACCCCTAGACTGAGCAGGTGGTGGCAGCGAGCCCAAGTGGCCGGAGGAGAAATAGCTCCCTCCATGAGTTGGCGACTCAATAGGGAGTTGACGGGACCGGGTCTGAAGGCAGAATCAGGCCGGTTCCGTCACAGTCTGAAGCAGTAGAACAAAGAAGGAATCAAGTCGCACCTTTGACGAAGTTTAATTGAGAACGTGAGTTTTCATGTGCTCTCTAAGCACACTTCATCAGACAAGGGGATCAAGTCTTGTGGGCTGAAATACAAGCCGCTTGTTGATTAAGTGTGCAGACTGATCACTTGGCCATTTGGTCCTTATGTGATACCAATTGGCAGAGGACTTTATTACCTTTTATAGCTATCCAGACCAAATGATCAAGCCACACCGTGTGATCAGCCTGCATCTTTAATCAACAAACTGCTTGTATTTCAGCCCACAATACCTGATCCCCTCGTCTGACGAAGCGTGCTTAGAAAGCACACAAAAGCTTACATTCTCAATGAAACTTGGTTAGTCTTAAAGGTGCAACTGGATTCCTGCATTATTCAACAACTTCAGACCAACATGGTTGCCCGCTTAGATCTATCAAAGTTGAATGTCATCCTACTCTTTGTAGGCTATGTGGGAATTTATTTTGTACCCCCAACAGCAGAAGCTCAAAACCAAGCCCTGCAGTTACCAAAACAACCTGCAGTTATCAGAAGGCGAATACATAAATAATAAGTCTTAAGACCTCATAAGAACACTAAAGAAACCCTGTTGGATCAGGCCAATGGTCCATCCAGTCCAACACTCTGTGTCACTTAAGAACATAAGAGAAGCTCTGTTGGATCAGGCCAGTGGCCCCTCCAGTCCAACACTCTGAGTCACATAAGAACATAAGAGAAGCCCTGTTGGATCAGGCCAGTGGCCCCTCCAGTCCAACACTCTGGGTCACATAAGAACATAAGAGAAGCCCTGTTGGATCAGGCCAGTGGCCCCTCCAGTCCAACACTCTGTGACACATAACAACATAAGAGAAGCCCTGTTAGATCAGGCCAGTGGCCCATCCAGTCCAACACTCTGTGTCACATAAGAACATAAGAGAAGCCCTGTTGGATCAGGCCAGTGGCCCCTCCAGTCCAACACTCTGTGTCACATAAGAACATAAGAGAAGCCATGTTGGATCAGGCCCATGGCCCATCCAGTCCAGCACACTGTGTCACATAAGAACATAAGATAAGCCCTGTTGGATCAGGCCAGTGGCCCCTCCAGTCCAACACTCTGTGTCACATAAGAACATAAGAGAAGCCCTGTTGGATCAGGCCAGTGGCCCCTCCAATCCAACATTCTGTGTCACATAAGAAAAGCCCTGTTGGATCAGGCCAGTGACCTATCCAGTCCAACATTCTGTGTCACATAAGAGAAGCCCTGTTGGATCAGGCCAGTGGCCCCTCCAGTCCAGCACTCTGTGTCACATAAGAACATAAGAGAAGCCCTGTTGGATCAGGCCAGTGGCCCCTCCAGTCCAACACTCTGTGTCACATAAGAACATAAGAGAAGCCCTGTTGGATCAGGCCAATGGCCCCTCCAGTCCAACAGTCTGTGTCACATAAGAACATAAGAGAAGCCCTGTTGGATCAGGCCAATGGCTCATCCAGTCCAACACTCTGTGTCACATAAGAACATAAGAGAAGCCCTGTTGGATCAGGCCAATGGCCCATCCAGTCCAACATTCTGTGTCACATAAGAACATAAGAGAAGCCCTGTTGGATCAGGCCAGTGGCCCCTCCAGTCCAGCACTCTGTGTCACATAAGAACATAAGAGAAGCCATGCTGGGTCAGGCCAATGGTCCATCCAGTCCAACAGTCTGGGTCACAGAGTGGCCAAAAAAATTATATATATATATATATATATATATATATATATATATATATATATATATATATATACACACACACACACACACACACATATATATACACAATGACAGTGATGAGAGCAATATGGCTTAAGCTGTTGAAGAGCTTAGTGCTAAAGAGCTTTTCCCCCCCATTTCATAAGAGTATGGCTACTTTCAGAAAGAGTTCTTTTAGCCAATTTCATAAAGAGTATTGTTAAGATCACTTTGAAACACCCTCCCAAAAGCCAACAGGGCCCTGAGGGAGTTATCGCGGTTCCACAGGGATTGCAAGACTGAACTGTTTCGGATGGCATATGACATCTAATGGGATCCGACACGCTAGCAGCTGCTTGGGAAGCAGAAGGTCCCAGGTTCAATCCCCGGCATCTCTAACTAAAAAGGGTCCAGGCAAGTAGGCATGAATAACCTCAGCTGGAGACCCTGGAGAGCCATGAATGGGGCTGTGGCTCAGTGGTAGAGAATCTGCTTGGTAAGCGGAAAGTCCCAGGTTCAATTAATGGCATCTCCAACCTAAAAGGGTCCATGCAAGTAGGCATGAAAAACCTCAGCTTGAGACCCTGGAGAGCCATTAATAGGGCTGTGGCTCTGTGGTAGAGAATCTGCTTGGTAAGCAGAAGGTCCCAGGTACAATCCCCGGCATCTCCAACTAAAAAGGGTCCAGGCAAATAGGCGTGAAGAAACTCAGATTGAGACCCTGGAGAGCCATGAATGGGGCTGTGGCTCAGTGGTAGAGCATCTACTTGGGAAGCAAAAGGTCCCAGGTTCAATCCCTGGCATCTCCAACTAAAAAGGGTCCGGGCAAGTAGGCGTGAAAAACCTCAGCTTGAGACCCTGGAGAGCCATGAATGGTGCTGTGGCTCAGTGGTAGAGCATCTGCTTGATAAGAAGAAGGTCCCAGGTTCAATCCCCGGCATCTCCAACTAAAAAGGGTCCATGCAAATAGGCGTGAAGAACCTCAGCTGGAGACCCTGGTCAGCCACGAATGGGCCTGTGGCTCAGTGGTAGAACATCTGCTTGGGAAGCAGAAGGTCCCAGGTTCAATCCCCGGCATCTCCACTAAAAAGGGTCCAGGCAAATAGGCATGAAGAACCTCAGCTGGAGACCCTGGAGAGCCATGAATGGGGCTGTGGCTCAGTGGTAGAGCATCTACTTGGGAAGCAGAAGTTCCCAGGTTCAATCCCTGGCATCTCCAACTAAAAATGGTCCAGGCAAATAGGCGTGAAAAACCTCAGTTGAGACCCTGGAGAGCCATGAATGGGGCTGTGGCTCAGTGGTAGAGCATCTGCTTGGTAAGCAGAAGGTCCCAGGTTCAATCCCTGGCATCTCCAACTAAAAAGGGTCAGGGCAAGTAGGCGTGAAAAACCTCAGCTTGAGACCCTGCAGAGCCATGAATGGTGCTGTGGCTCAGTGGTAGAGCATCTGCTTGATAAGCAGAAGGTCCCAGGTTCAATCCTCGGCATCTCCAACTAAAAAGGGTCCATGCATATAGGCGTGAAGAACCTCAGCTTGAGACCCATGAATAGGGCTGTGGCTCAGTGGTAGAGCATCTGCTTGGTAAGCAGAAGGTCCCAGGTTCAATCCCCGGCATCTCCAACTAAAAAGGGTCCAGGCAAGTAGGCATGAATAACCTCAGCTGGAGACCCTGGAGAGCCACGAATGGGCCTGGGGCTCAGTGGTAGAGCATCTGCTTGGTAAGCAGAAGGCCCCAGGTTCAATCCCCGGCATCCCCAACTAAAAAGGATCCAGGCAAGTAGGCGTGAAGAACCTCAGCTGGAGACCCTGGAGAGCCATGAATGGGGCTGTGGCTCAGTGGTAGAGCATCTGCTTGGTAAGCAGAAGGTCCCAGGTTCATTCCCCGGCATTTCCAACTAAAAAGGGTGCAGGCAAATAGGCGTGAAGAAGCTCAGCTGGAGACCCTGGAGAGCCATGAATGGGGCTGTGGCTCAGTGGTAGAGCATCTGCTTGGTAAGCAGAAGGTCCCAGGTTCAATCTCCGGCATCTTTCAACTGAAAAGGATCCAGGCAAGTAGGCATGAAGAACCTCAACTGGAGACCCTGGAGAGCCATGAATGGGGCTGTGGCTCAGTGGTAGAGCATCTGCCAGCCATTCTCCCTCTGTCTAGCCTACCAAACAAGCTGTTGCGGGAATAAAATGGGAAGCAGGGGAGGGCATAGAGGTCGCCCTGAGCTGCCCAGGGATGTAAGACAGGAAGAAGAAGAAGAAGAAGAAGAAAAAGAAGAAGAAGAAGAAGAAGAAGAAGAAGAAGAAGAAGAAG
Source organism: Heteronotia binoei (assembly GCF_032191835.1). NCBI lineage: Eukaryota > Metazoa > Chordata > Lepidosauria > Squamata > Gekkonidae > Heteronotia > Heteronotia binoei. Next base: position 193,465,764 of record NC_083225.1, read on the forward strand.
AAGAAGAAGAAGAAGAAGAAGAAGAAGGTGGTATTGGATGTATATCTCGCCTTCCACTCAATCTCAGAATGGCTCACAATCTCCTTTACCTTCCTCCCCCACAAAAGACACAGGCTCTGGGACCCTGTGAGGTGGGTGGGGCTAAGAGAGAAGAAGATGTTGGAGACCTCTCCCAGAGGTCTCCCAGAAGCTGCCCTTTTAAGGACACGCTGTATGATACCCAAGGCCATCCCAGCAGCTGCAAGTGGAGAAGAAGAAGATATGGGATTTATATCCCACCCTCCACTCTGAATTTCAGAGTCCCAAAGCAGCTCACAATCTCCTTTCCCTTCCTCTCCTACAACAGACACTGTGTGAGCAATGTTCCCTCTAAGTTGTGGACTCGTGTGAACAAAAATTCTACTTTGTGAGCTATTGGAGCTAAAGTTGTTAGCTACGGCATCAATTGCTCTGGGACCATTTTTCCTGAACTGAGACAAAAATGTGTGAGCCAGAGGCTAAAAAACAGAGCTACCTCACACTAACTCAGCCTAGAGGGAACACTGCCTGTGAGGTGGGTGGGGCTGAGAGAGCTCCCCCAAAAGGTTCCTTTTCAAGGGCAACTCCTATGAGAGCTCTGGCTGACCCAAGGCCATTCCAGCAGCTGCAAGTGGAGGAGTGGGGAATCAAATCCGGTTCTCCCAGATAAGAGAGCTCTGGCTGACCCAAGGCCATTCCAGCAGCTGCAAGTGGAGGAGTGGGGAATCAAACCCGGTGCTCCCAGATAAGAGAGCTCTGGCTGACCCACGCCAATTCTAGCAGCTGCAAGTGGAGGAGTGGGGAATCAAACCCGGTTCTCCCAGATAAGAGAGCTCTGGCTGACCCAGGCCATTCCAGCAGTTGCAAGTGGAGGAGTGGGGAATCAAACCCGGTTCTCCCAGATAAGAGAGCTCTGGCTGTCCCAAGGCCATTCCAGCAGCTGCAAGTGGAGGAGTGGGGAATCAAACCTGGTTCTCCCAGATAAGAGAGCTCTGGCTGACCCACAGCCATTCCAGCAGCTGCAAGTGGAGGAGGGGGGAATCAAACCCTGTACTCCCAGATAAGAGAGCTCTGGCTGACCCAAGGCCATTCCAGCAGCTGCAAGTGGAGGAGTGGGGAATCAAACCCGGTTCTCCCAGATAACAGAGCTCTGGCTGACCCAAGGCCATTCCAGCAGCTGCAAGTGCAGGAGTGGGGAATCAAACCCGGTTCTCCCAGATAAGAGAGCTCTGGCTGACCCAAGGCCATTCCAGCAAGTGCCAGTGGAGGAGTGGGGAATCAAACCCAGTTCTCCCAGATAAGAGTCCACACACTTAACCACTACAGAGCAGAAGTTCTTCCTGCAATGTCTGGACAGGGGCACATGCATGGCCCAGAGCTCACCTACCTTCTGGAAGAGTCGAGGCCAGCCACCGGGTGGGTTGAGCAGCCCAGGAAGAGGAGGGGGAAGCTGAAGAAGAGGCAAAGGCTCATGCTGCCGATGCACAGGAGGCTACTCTGCTGCAAGGTCAACTGGAACTTCTTTATGATGACGCCACCAAGCAGGATTCCCAGGGTGACCATGGGGAGGAAGCTGGAACCTGTGGGAGGGAAGAACCAGTAGATCACGGAAGAACCTACTGGATCAGACCATCAGAGGAGCCCTGCTGGATTAGACTGCTGAGGGTCAATCTAGTCCAGCATCCTGTCTCAAACAGTGGCCACCTAGTTCCTCTGGAGGGCCCACAACAGGGCAAACAGGCTAAGGCCTTCCCCTGAGAAGAACCTCAGAAGAGCCCTGCTGGATCAGACCAATGAGGATCCATCTGGTCCAGCCTCCTGCCTCACACAGTGGCCAACCAGTTCCTTTGGAGGGCCCACAACGGAGCAGATAGGCTGACACTTTCCCCTGAGAAGAACATCAGAAAACCCTTGCTGGATCGGAGCAGTGAAGCTCCATCTAGTCCAGCTTCCTGTCTCACACAGTGGCCAACAAGTTCTTTTGGAGGGCCAACAACAGGGCAGAGAGGCCGAGGCGTTCCCCTGAGAAGAACATCAGAAATGCCCTGCTGGATCAGACCAGTGAGGGTCCATCCAGTCCAGCCTCCTCTCTCACACAGTGGCCAACCAGTTTCTTTGGAGGGCCAACAACAGAGCAGAGAGGCCGAGGCCTTCCCCTGAGGAGAACCTCAGAAGAGCCCTGCTGGATCAGACCAGGGAGCGACCATCTAGTGCAGCTTCCTGTCTCACACAGGGGCCCGCCAGTTCCTCTGAAGGGCCAACAGGGCAGAGATGCCGAGGCCTTCCCCTGAGAAGAACCTCAGAAGAGCCCTGCTGGATCAGACCAGGGAGGGTCCACCCAGTCCAGCCTCCTCTCTCACACAGTGGCCAACCAGTTTCTTTGGAGGGCCAACAACAGGGCAGAGAGGCCAAGGCCTTCCCCTGAGGAGAACCTCAGAAGAGCCCTGCTGGATCAGACCAGGGAGCGACCATCTAGTGCAGCTTCCTGTCTCACACAGGGGCCCGCCAGTTCCTCTGAAGGGCCAACAACAAAGTAGAGATGCCGAGGCCTTCCCCTGAGAAGAACCTCAGAAGAGCCCTGCTGGATCAGACCAGGGAGGGTCCACCCAGTCCAGTCTCCTGCCTCACAATAGAGGCGAGCCAGCTCCTCTGGAGGGTCGACAACAGGGCAGAGAAGCCTAGGCCTTCCTCTGAAAAGAACTTCAGAAGAGTCCTGCTAGATCAGACCAGTGAGGGTCCATCTAGTCCAGCCTCCTGTCTCACACAGGGGCCAGCCAGTTCCTCTGGTGGGCCATCAACAGGGCAGAGAGGCCGAGGCCTTCCCCTGAGAAGAACAACTGAAAAGCCCTGCTGGATCAGACCAATGAGGGTCTATGTAATCCAGTCTCCTGTTTCACACAGTGGCCATACAGTTCCTCTGGAAAGCCAACAACAGGGCAGAGAGGCCAAGGCCTTCCCCTGAGAAGAACATCAGAAGAGCCTTGCTGGATCAGACAAGTGAGGGTCCATCTAGTCCAGTCTCCTGTCTCATGCAGTGGCCTGCCAGTTCCTCTGGAGGGTCAAATGAACAGGGCAGAGAGGCCAAGGCCTTTCCCTGAGAAGAACCTCAGCTCTGCTGGGTCAGATTAGTGAGGGTCCATCTAGTCCAGTCTCCTGTCTCACACAATGGCCAGCCAGTTCCTCTGAAGGGCCAACAACAGGGCAGAGAGGCCGAGGCCTTCCCCTGAGGAGAACATCAGAAGAACCTTGCTGGGTCAGACCAGTGAGGGTCCATCTAGTCAGTCTCCTGTTTCACACAGTGGCCAGCCAGTTCCTCTGAAGGGCCAACAACAGGGTAGAGAGGCCAAGGCCTTCTGCTGAGAAGGACCTCAGAAGAGCCCTGCTGGATCAGACCAGGGAGGGTCCATCTAGTCCAGCTTCCTGTCTCACACAGGGGCCAGCCATTTCCTCTGAAGGGCCAACAACAGGGCAGAGAGGCTGAGGCCTTCCCCTGAGAAGAACCTCAGAAGAGCCCTGCTGGATCAGACCAGAGAGGGTCCATCTAGTGCAGCTTCCTGTCTCACACAGGGGCCAGCCAGTTCCTCTGAAGGGCCAACAACAGGGCAGAGAGGCCGAGGCCTTCCCCTGAGGAGAACCTCAGAAGAGCCCTGCTGGATCAGACCAGGGAGGGTCCACCCAGTCCAGTCTCCTGCCTCACACTGAGAAGAACATCAGAAGAGCCTTGCTGGATCAGACAAGTGAGGGTCCATCTAGTCCAGTCTCCTGTCTCATGCAGTGGCCTGCCAGTTCCTCTGGAGGGTCAAATGAACAGGGCAGAGAGGCCAAGGCCTTTCCCTGAGAAGAACCTTAGCCCTGCTGGGTCAGATTAGTGAGGGTCCATCTATTCCAGTATCCTGTCTCACACAATGGCCAGCCAGTTCCTCTGAAGGGCCAACAACAGGGCAGAGAGGCCGAGGCCTTCCCCTGAGGAGAACATCAGAAGAACCTTGCTGGGTCAGACCAGTGAGGGTCCATCTAGTCAGTCTCCTGTTTCACACAGTGGCCAGCCAGTTCCTCTGAAGGGCCAACAACAGGGTAGAGAGGCCAAGGCCTTCTGCTGAGAAGGACCTCAGAAAAGCCCTGCTGGATCAGACCAGGGAGGGTCCATCTAGTCCAGCTTCCTGTCTCACACAGTGGCCAACCAGTTCCTCTGGAGGACCAACCACAGGGCAGAGAGGCTGAGGCCTTCCCCTGAGAAGAACCTCAGAAGAGCCCTGCTGGATCAGACCAGGGAGGGTCCATCTAGTGCAGCTTCCTGTCTCACACAGGGGCAGCCATTTCCTCTGAAGGGCCAACAACAGGGCAGAGAGGCTGAGGCCTTCCCCTGAGAAGAACCTCAGAAGAGCCCTGTTGGATCAGACCAGAGAGGGTCCATCTAGTGCAGCTTCCTGTCTCACACAGGGGCCAGCCAGTTCCTCTGAAGGGCCAACAACAGGGCAGAGAGGCCGAGGCCTTCCCCTGAGGAGAACATCAGAAGAGCCTTGCTGGGTCAGACCAGTGAGGATCCATCTAGTCCAGTCTCCTGTTTCACACAGTGGCCAGCCAGCTCCTCTGAAGGGCCAACACCAGGGCAGAGAGGCCGAGGCCTTCTGCTGAGAAGAACCTCAGAAGAGCCCTGCTGGATCGGACCAGGGAGGGTCCATCTAGTGCAGCTTCCTGTCTCACACAGGGGCCAGCCAGTTCCTCTGAAGGGCCAACAACAGGGCAGAGAGGCTGAGGCCTTCCCCTGTGAAGAACCTCAGAAGAGTCCTGCTGGATCAGACCAGGGAGGGTCCATCTAGTCCAGCTTCCTGTCTCACCCAGTGGCCAACCAGTTCCTCTGGAGGGCCAACCACAGGGCAGAGAGGCTGAGGCCTTCCCCTGAGAAGAACCTCAGAAGAGCCCTGCTGGATCAGACCAGGGAGGGTCCATCTAGTGCAGCTTCCTTTCTCACACAGAGGCCAGCCATTTCCTCTGAAGGGCCAACGACAGGGCAGAGAGGCTGAGGCCTTCCCCTGAGAAGAACCTCAGAAGAGCCCTGCTGGATCAGACCAGAGAGGGTCCATCTAGTGCAGCTTCCTGTCTCACACAGGGGCCAGCCAGTTCCTCTGAAGGGCCAACAACAGGGCAGAGAGGCCGAGGCCTTCCCCTGAGGAGAACCTCAGAAGAGCCCTGCTGGATCAGACCAGGGAGCGACCATCTAGTGCAGCTTCCTGTCTCACACAGGGGCCCGCCAGTTCCTCTGAAGGGCCAACAGGGCAGAGATGCCGAGGCCTTCCCCTGAGAAGAACCTCAGAAGAGCCCTGCTGGATCAGACCAGGGAGGGTCCACCCAGTCCAGCCTCCTCTCTCACACAGTGGCCAACCAGTTTCTTTGGAGGGCCAACAACAGGGCAGAGAGGCCAAGGCCTTCCCCTGAGGAGAACCTCAGAAGAGCCCTGCTGGATCAGACCAGGGAGCGACCATCTAGTGCAGCTTCCTGTCTCACACAGGGGCCCGCCAGTTCCTCTGAAGGGCCAACAACAGGGTAGAGATGCCGAGGCCTTCCCCTGAGAAGAACCTCAGAAGAGCCCTGCTGGATCAGACCAGGGAGGATCCACCCAGTCCAGTCTCCTGCCTCACACTGAGAAGAACATCAGAAGAGCCTTGCTGGATCAGACAAGTGAGGGTCCATCTAGTCCAGTCTCCTGTCTCATGCAGTGGCCTGCCAGTTCCTCTGGAGGGTCAAATGAACAGGGCAGAGAGGCCAAGGCCTTTCCCTGAGAAGAACCTCAGCCCTGCTGGGTCAGATTAGTGAGGGTCCATCTATTCCAGTATCCTGTCTCACACAATGGCCAGCCAGTTCCTCTGAAGGGCCAACAACAGGGCAGAGAGGCCGAGGCCTTCCCCTGAGGAGAACATCAGAAGAACCTTGCTGAGTCAGACCAGTGAGGGTCCATCTAGTCAGTCTCCTGTTTCACACAGTGGCCAGCCAGTTCCTCTGAAGGGCCAACAACAGGGTAGAGAGGCCAAGGCCTTCTGCTGAGAAGGACCTCAGAAAAGCCCTGCTGGATCAGACCAGGGAGGGTCCATCTAGTCCAGCTTCCTGTCTCACACAGTGGCCAACCAGTTCCTCTGGAGGACCAACCACAGGGCAGAGAGGCTGAGGCCTTCCCCTGAGAAGAACCTCAGAAGAGCCCTGCTGGATCAGACCAGGGAGGGTCCATCTAGTGCAGCTTCCTGTCTCACACAGGGGCCAGCCATTTCCTCTGAAGGGCCAACAACAGGGCAGAGAGGCTGAGGCCTTCCCCTGAGAAGAACCTCAGAAGAGCCCTGCTGGATCAGACCAGAGAGGGTCCATCTAGTGCAGCTTCCTGTCTCACACAGGGGCCAGCCAGTTCCTCTGAAGGGCCAACAACAGGGCAGAGAGGCCGAGGCCTTCCCCTGAGGAGAACATCAGAAGAGCCTTGCTGGGTCAGACCAGTGAGGGTCCATCTAGTCCAGTCTCCTGTTTCACACAGTGGCCAGCCAGCTCCTCTGAAGGGCCAACACCAGGGCAGAGAGGCCGAGGCCTTCTGCTGAGAAGAACCTCAGAAGAGCCCTGCTGGATCGGACCAGGGAGGGTCCATCTAGTGCAGCTTCCTGTCTCACACAGGGGCCAGCCAGTTCCTCTGAAGGGCCAACAACAGGGCAGAGAGGCTGAGGCCTTCCCCTGAGAAGAACCTCAGAAGAGTCCTGCTGGATCAGACCAGGGAGGGTCCATCTAGTCCAGCTTCCTGTCTCACCCAGTGGCCAACCAGTTCCTCTGGAGGGCCAACCACAGGGCAGAGAGGCTGAGGCCTTCCCCTGAGAAGAACCTCAGAAGAGCCCTGCTGGATCAGACCAGTGAGGGTCCATCTAGTGCAGCTTCCTGTCTCACATAGGGGCCAGCCAGTTCCTCTGAAGGGCCAACAACAGGGCAGAGAGGCTGAGGCCTTCCCCTGAGAAGAACCTCAGAAGAGCCCTGCTGGATCAGACCAGGGAGGGTCCATCTAGTCCAGCCTCCTGTCTCACACAGGGGCCAGCCAGTTTCTCTGGAGGGCCAACAACAGGGCAGAGAGGCCGAGGCCTTCCCCTGAGAAGAACCTCAGAAGAGCCCTGCTGGATCAGACCAGGGAGGGTCCGTGTAGTCCAGCCTCCTGTCTCACACAGTGGCCAGGCAGTTCCTCTGGAGGGCCAACGACAGGGCGGAGAGGCTGAGGCCTTCCCCTGAGAAGAACCTTAGAAGAGCCCTGCTGGATCAGACCAGGGAGGGTCCATCTAGTCCAGCCTCCTGTCTCACACAGGGGCCAGCCAGTTTCTCTGGAGGGCCAACAACAGGGCAGAGAGGCCGAGGCCTTCCCCTGAGAAGAACCTCAGAAGAGCCCTGCTGGATCAGACCAGGGAGGGTCCATGTAGTCCAGCCTCCTGTCTCACACAGTGGCCAGCCAGTTCCTCTGGAGGGCCAACGACAGGGCGGAGAGGCTGAGGCCTTCCCCTGAGAAGAACCTCAGAAGAGCCCTGCTGGATCAGACCAGGGAGGGTCCATCTAGGCCAGCCTCCTGTCTCACACAGTGGCTAGCCCGTTCCTCTGCAGAGCCAGCAACAGGGCAGAGAGACCGAGGCCTTCCGCTGAGGAGAACATCAGAAGAACCCTGCTGGTTCAGACCAGGGAGGGTCCATCTAGTCCAGCCTCCTATCTCACACAGTGGCCAACCAGTTCCTCTTGAGAGCCAACTACAGGGCGGAGAGGCTGAGGCCTTTCCCTGAGAAGAACCTCAGAAGAGCCCTGCTGGATCAGACCAGGGAGGGTCCATCTAGGCCAGCCTCCTGTCTCACACAGTGGCCAGCCAGTTTCTCTGGAGGGCCAATGACAGGGCGGAGACGCTGAGGCCTTCCCCTGAGAAGCTCAGAAGAGCCCTGCTGGATCAGAGCAGGGAGGGTCCATCTAGTCCAGCCAACGACAGGGCAGAGAGGCTGAGGCCTTCCTCTGGTAAGAACTGGTAAGATCTGGAAATTATCCGATAGATGCAGGGAAGTGATGCCCACGCCCACCCACGCTGACATACCTGCGATGATTATGGCGTCCGATGCCACGAGAGTAAACTGAGCCTCCAAGAATTTGGCCAGGAAGTTGGCTAGGATGATAACCATGGCGACGTAATTGATGATGGTCAACATCGCCATGATGAGAAAGGGGTTCTTGAAATTCCTGGTGAGGACCTTCGGGAACACTGCAGCGGGACAGAGAAAAATGCGAGCAAACCGCAGACTTTCGCCTTGCACGAAACAGCGATAACAGGAATCACGGGTTAAAGGTCGACGTTTCACTTCGCATGACAGTGCCTCGGGCGGTCCTGCGAAACTCCGTGCTGGTGTACCGTCTGTATCGAGGTCCGATCTATTATTAAACCAGGGGCTGATAGCATTTTATAGGGTGGATCTCGGGGAAGTGGAGAGGGGAGGCCAAACTACGGCTCAGGAGCCACATTGGTGTAGAGGTTAAGTGTGCGGACTCATAATAATAATAATAATAATAATAAATTTTATTTGTATCCCGCCCTCCCCGCCTAGGCGGCTCAGGGCGGCTAGCAACATGTTATACATACAATAATAAGTAAAAACAGCCAGTTTCCTTATCACTACCCTTCCAGGAAGCCCCACCAAACAATGGGCACATCCCCAAACCAATTGCCCTTTCATCACACCCCCTCCAGCCTAGAAATAGCAGCTCTCCAGCAGCCCTGGCCCCACTCAATGCACAGCAGCCAAGAAGGTCAGAGCGCCTGCTCCGGCTGCAACGCCACTGAGGATGTTCTCCGCAGCCGAGAACGAAACGTCTGGAAGGAAAACTTTCTCCAGTAGAACACGGCACTTGAGCCCGAAAGATTCTACAAACCCTAATGATGTTACCAGCCGTGAAAACCTGAAATCTTTAATAAGTAAAAACTTTAAGTTTAACATAAAACTTTAAACATTATCAAAACCAGTTAATATATTTAAAATTCATAATTCAAGTTAATCTGGCAGCAATGGTGGCATTCTGACGCTGGTTCTGCCAGTTTAAAATAATTCCATGCTAATGTAGGTCCTTAGAACCGGACCGTGCTGGCGGGTCCTTAGTTCACAACGATTCAGCAGTCGGTTCCGCAGGGCCCGCACCTCCTCCGGAAGCTGATTCCATAGGGCAGGGGCCGCAACTGAAAAGGCCTGTGCTCTGGTATTCTGGAGCTTGACCTCTCTCGGCCCAGGGATAGTCATTTTATTTTTTCCGACTGACCTCAGTGCCCTCTGGCGTTCATATGGGGAGAGACGGTCCCTCAGGTAGGCTGGTCCTCGGCCATACAAGGCTTTAAAGGTAATGACCAACACGTTGTACTGGACTCGGTATGTAATTGGCAGCCAGTGCAGTCCACGGAGCCCCGGCCGTATGTGCTCCCATTTCGGGAGCCCCAATAATAGCCTGGCCACCGCATTCTGCACCAGCTGCAACTTCCGGGTCCGGCACAAAGGTAGCCCCCAAGTAGAGGGCATTACAGTAGTCCAATCTTGAGGTGACCGTTGCATGGATCACTGTTGCGAGGTCGCGACGCTCCAGGAAAGGGGCCAACTGCCTTGCCCGCTTCAGATGGAAGAATGCTGGCTTGGCAGTGGCTGCTATCTGGGCCTCCATGGATAATGAAGGCTCCAGTAAAACACCCAGGCTCTTTACCTGGCGCGCTGATTTCAATGGTGCGCCATCGAAGGCTGGGAGAGCTATTTCCCCTCCCAGAGCGCCGCGGCCCACACAAAGGACCCCTGTCTTCGCTGGGTTCAACTTCAGCCCACTCAGTCTGAGCCACGTCGCAACAGCCTCTAAAGCCCGATCTAGGTTCCCTGGGGCGGAGGCGGGCCGGCCGTCCATTAGTAGATAGAGCTGGGTGTCATCTGCGTATTGATGGCAACCCAGCCCAAACATCCGGGCAATCTCGGCGAGGGGGCGCATGTAGATGTTGAACAACATTGGGGAGAGAACTGCTCCCTGAGGCACACCACAATCTAGTGTGTGTCTCCGGGATCGCTCCCCCCCAATAGCCACCCTTTGTCCCCGACCTGAGAGGCAGGAGGAGAGCCATTGCAAGGCTAACCCCCCAACCCCAATATCGGCGAGGCGGCGTATTAGCAACTGATGGTCGACTGTGTCAAATGCCGCCGACAGGTCTAATAACATCAGTACCGCAACACCGCCACGATCCAGTTGCCGCTGGAGGTCATCCACCAAGGCAATCAGCACCGTCTCCGTCCCATGGCCCGGTCAGAAACCAGACTGGCACGGGTCAAGAACGGAAGCGTCATCTAGAAACCTCTGTAGCTGCAACGCCACTGCCCTCTCAATAATTTTACCTAAAAATGGTAAGAAGAACATCAGAAGAGCCCTGCTGGATCAGACCAGGGAGGGTCCATCTAGTCCAGCCTCCTGTCTCACAGTGGCCAGCCAGTTCCTCTAGAGGACCAACAACAGGGCAAAGAGGCTGAGGCCTTCCCCTGAGAAGAACATCAGAAGAGCCCTGCTGGATCAGACCAGGGAGGGTCCATCTAGTCCAGCCTCCTGTCTCACACAAGGGCCAGCCAGTTCCTCTGAAGGCCAACAACAGGGCCTTCCTCCCTCCCTCCCTCTTTGCCATCCTCCCTCCCTCCCTGCCTTCCTCCCTCTTTCCCTCCCTCTCTTCCTCCCACCCTCCCTCTCTGCTTTTATTCCTCTCTTCCTCCCTTCCTCCATCTTTGCCTTCCTCCCTCCCTCCCTCTCTGCCTTCCTCCCTCACTCCCTCTCTTCCTCCCTCCCTCTCTGCCTCCCTCCCTCTCTGCCTTCCTTCCTCTCTTCTTCCCTCCCTCTCTGCCTTCCTTCCTCCCTTCCTCCTTCTCTGCCTCCCTCCCACTCTGCCTTCCTCCCTCCATCTCTGCCTTCCTTCCTCCCTCCCTCTTTGCCTTCCTTCCTTCCCTCCCTCCCTCTCTGCCTTCCTTCCTCTCTTCCTCCCTCCCTCCATCTTTGCCTTCCTCCCTCCCTCTCTTCTTCCCTCCCTCTCTTTCCTTCCTCTCTTCCTCCCTCCCTCCCTCTCTGCCTTCCTTCCTCTCTTCCTCCCTCCCTCCATCTTTGCCTTCCTCCCTCCCTCTCTTCCTCCCTCCCTCCTTTTCCCCTCCCTCTCTCCCTCTCTGCCTTCCTTCCTCTCTTCCTCCCTCCCTCCCTCTCTGCCTTCCACCCTCCCTCTCTGCCTTCCTTCCTCCCTCCCTCATCTCTGCCTTCCTCCCTCCCTCCCTCCCTCTCTGCCTTCCTGCCTCCCTCCCTCCCTCTTTGCCTTCCTCCCTTTCTGCCTTCCTCCCTCCCTTCCTCTTTGCCTTCCTCCCTCCCTCCCTCTTTGCCTTCCTTCCTCCCTCCCTCTCTGCCTTCCTTCCCCCCTCCCTCTGTTCCTCCCTCCCTCTTTGCCTTCCTTCCTACCTCCCTCACTCTCTGCCTTCCTTCCTCCCTCCCTTCCTCTTTGCCTTCCTTCTTCCCTCCCTCTCTGCCTTCCTCCCTCCCTCTCTTCCTCCCTTCCCCCTCTCTGCCTCCCTCCCTTCCTCTCTGCCTTCTTTCCTCTCTTCCTCCCTCCCTCTCTGCCTTCCTTTCTCCCTCTTTGTCTTCCTCCCTCCCTCTCTGCCTTCCTTCCTTCCTCCCTCCCTCCCTCCGTCTCTGCCTTCCTCCCTCCCTCCCTCTCTGCCTTCCTTCCTTCCTCCCTCCCTCACTGATTGCCTTCCTTCCTCCCTCCCTCTCTGCCTCCCTCCCTCCCTCTCTGACTTCCTTCTTCCCTTCCTCCCTCTCTGCCTCCCTCCCTCTCGGCCTTCCTCCCTCCCTCCCTCCCTCTCTGCCTTCCATCCTTCCTCCCTCCATCTCTGCCTTCCTTTTTCTCTCCCTCCCTCTCTGCCTTCCTCCCTCCCTCTCTGCCTTCCTTCCTCCCTCCCACAGTTTGCCTTCCTTCCTCCCTCCCTCACTGTTTGCCTTCCTTCCTCCACCCTCTCTGACTTCCTCCCTCCCTCTCTGCCTTCCTTCTTCCCTTCCTCCTTCTCTGCCTCCCTCCCTCCCTGCCTTCCTTCTTCCCTTCCTCCCTCTCTGCCTCCCTCCCTTCCTCCCTCTCTACCTTCCTTTCTCCCTCCCTCCCTCTCTGCCTTCCTTCCTCCCTCCCTCTCTGCCTTCCTTCCTCTCTCTCTGCCTCTCTCCCTCTCTACCTTCCTCCCTCCCTCTCACCGAAACAAATGTAGATGCTTCGGGCTTCGGGCAGCAAGGATGTAAAACAGTTATGAGAATGTTAGGTTATGTAAAATGTGAGTTTCCAATGTGGTGATAGTGAGTCACAAACTGTCAGTGTAAAAACACCCTATACTGGGTGGCCAATGGTAGCTCTCCAGATGTTTTTTGCCTACAACTCCCCTCAGCCCCAGCCAGCATGGCCAATAGCTGGGGCTGATGGGAGTTGTAGGCAAAAAACATCTGGAGAGCTACCGTTGGCTGCCCCTGCCTTATATCTTTATTAGAGGAACACAGGACTTCCTGACCTAAATGTGGGAACCGAACGTTTTTGAGTAATTCATAGGAAGAAGCAGGACTGTTATAGGACGAGACGGAAAATGGTCTGCTTTATGCTGACTGATAATTCATCTATACATCAAGCTTTAGTATGCTGTATTCCTGTATTTAAAGCTGTACTTTTATGGCACCCCTGGCATTTCCTGGGGAAAGTCATAGGCTCATCTCTGGCTTTTTATCACTCCCAGTGTAGATTAGCAGCCATCTCCACCTCTGTATCTAGTTAAATCCAGCCAGGTGAGACTTTCCAGTAGGCGAAAGACCAAGACTTACTTTTGATGAAGTTCCGCAGAGTGAGATCTTCCAGTTTCACTCTAGGCTCATCCACCAGGTCCCTCTCGCATAGTTCTTGAATCACCTTCAGTGGATCTTCTTTCTAGAAGAAGGGAAAGGTGCTATAAGGAAAAGCCATGTTGGATCAGGCCAATGGACCAACCAACCCATGTCACACAGTGGACAAAGCCCGGGGGCTGTCAGGAGCTCCACCAGTGGGGCCAGGATTTAAAAGTGGGTAAAGCACCTGGCCCTGATGGCCTTCCCGCTGAGGTATTCACAAAGTTTGCCGATTGGTGGCTCTTGACCCTTGCAAAATTGTTCTCTTTGATCGATCTGCATGGCTCCATCCCTGACTCTTGGCTTGATTCTACAATTATCCCAGTTTACAAAAGGGGGTGTGTGTTGGAGAGCCGGTTTGGTGTAGTGGTTAAATGTGCGGACTCTTATCTGGGAGAACCGGGTTTGATTCCCCACTCCTCCACTTGCACCTGCTAGCATGGCCTTGGGTCAGCCATAGCTCTGGCAGAGGTTGTCCTTGAAAGGGCAGCTGCTGTGAGAGCCCTCTCCAGCCCCACCCACCTCACAGGGTGTCTGTTGTGGGGGAGGAAGGTAAAGGAGATTGTGAGCCGCTCTGAGACTTTTGAGTGGAGGGTGGGATATAAATCCAATATCTTCTTCTACCTCACAGGGTGTCTGTTGTGGGGGAGGAAGGCAAAGGAGATTGTGAGCTGCTCTGAGACTCTTCGGAGTGGAGGGCGGGATATAAATGCAATATCTTCATCTACCTCACAGGGTGTCTGTTGTGGGGAGGAAGGGAAAGGAGATTGCGAGCCGCTCTGAGACTCTTCGGAGTGGAGGGCGGGATATAAATCCAATATCTTCATCTACCTCACAGGGTGTCTGTTGTGGGGGGGGGAAGGGAAAGGAGATTGTGAGCTGCTCTGAGACTCTTCGGAGTGGAGGACGGGATATAAATCCAATATCTTCATCAACCTCACAGGGTGTCTGTTGTGGGGGAGGAAGGTAAAGGAGATTGTGAGCCGCTCTGAGACTCTTCGGAGTGGAGGGCGGGATATAAATCCAATATCTTCATCTACCTCACAGGGTGTCTGTTGTGGGGGAGGAAGGGAAAGGAGATTGTAGGCCGCTCTGAGACTCTGTCCTTGAAAGGGCAGCTGCTGTGAGAGCCCTCTCAGCCCCACCCACCTCACAGGGTGTCTGTTGTGGGGGAGGAAGGGAAAGGAGATTGTGAGCCGCTCTGAGACCCTTTGGAGTGGAGGGCGGGATATAAATCCAATATCTTCATCTACCTCACAGGGTGTCTGTTGTGGGGGAGGAAGGTAAAGGAGATTGTGAGCCGCTCTGAGACTCTTCGGAGTGGAGGGCGGGATATAAATCCAATATCTTCATCTACCTCACAGGGTGTCTGTTGTGGGGGAGGAAGGTAAAGGAGATTGTGAGCCGCTCTGAGACTCTTCGGAGTGGAGGGCGGGATATAAATCCAATATCTTCATCTACCTCACAGGGTGTCTGTTGTGGGGGAGGAAGGGAAAGGAGATTGTAGGCCGCTCTGAGACTCTGTCCTTGAAAGGGCAGCTGCTGTGAGAGCCCTCTCAGCCCCACCCACCTCACAGGGTGTCTGTTGTGGGGGAGGAAGGGAAAGGAGATTGTGAGCCGCTCTGAGACCCTTTGGAGTGGAGGGCGGGATATAAATCCAATATCTTCATCTACCTCACAGGGTGTCTGTTGTGGGGGAGGAAGGTAAAGGAGATTGTGAGCCGCTCTGGACTCTTCGGAGTGGAGGGCGGGATATCAATCCAATATCTTCATCTACCTCACAGGGTGTCTGTTGTGGGGGGGAAGGTAAAGGAGATTGTGAGCCGCTCTGAGACTCTTCGGAGTGGAGGGTGGGATATAAATCCAATATCTTCATCTACCTCACAGGGTGTCTGTTGTGGGGGAGGATGGGAAAGGAGATTGTGAGCCGCTCTGAGACTCTTCGGAGTGGAGGGCGGGATATAAATCCAATATCTTCTAAGGAGACTGATTGGGTATAATGATAAACTGATCTGCGGGTACCTGGGGCTTTGGGGGGCGGATTGGTTTTTGAGGTAGAGGCACCAAACTTTCAACATAGCGTCCAGTCCCTTTCCTCAAAACACTCGCCAAGTTTCAAAAGGATTGGACCAAAGTGGAAAAATAGAACTGAAAACTGCAGAAGAACTGAGTTACAAGTATGATTGGTTTCAAATGCAACAAATAAAAAGTTTGGTGGAGAATGATATCAAAACTGAAGGAATAAGGAAGGAGCAAACAGAAATGGAAAGAGTTCTGCTTGGAGATAATGAGAAATTAATTTCAAAAGTATACAAATTACTCTTACAATGGTCTACAGAAGATGAAGTAGTGAAATCTCAAATGATAAAATGGGCAATTAATGTAAATAAAGAAATAAAGATGGAAACTTGGGAATATTTGTGGAAAAATTCTAAGAAACTCGCAACATGTCATAGTATTAAAGAAAACTATTTTAAGATGATGTATAGATGGTATATGACTCCAAAAAATTAGCAAAGATGAACAACAAGATGCCAGATAGGTGTTGGAAATGTAAAAAGCACGAAGGTTCTTTCTACCATATGTGGTGGACTTGTGAAAGGGCTAAAATGTTTTGGCAAATGATTCAGCAACAGAGGTCCTTTGCGTGGGTCGCGGCGCCCAGGGAGGGGAAATAGCTCTCCCAACCTTCGACGGCGCACTATTGGAACCAGTGCGCCAGGTAAAGAGTTTGGGTGTTTTACTGGAGCCTTCATTATCAATGGAGGCCCAGATAGCAGCCACTGCCAAGTCAGCATTCTTTCATCTGAAGCGGGCAAGGCAGTTGGCCCCCTTCCTGGAACGCCGCGACCTCGCAACAGTGATCCATGCAACGGTCACCTCAAGATTGGACTACTGTAATGCCCTCTACTTGGGGCTACCTCTGTGCCGGACTCGGAAGCTGCAGCTAGTGCAGAATGCGGCGGCCAGGCTGTTACTGGGGCTCCCGAAATGGGAGCACATACAGCTGGGGCTGCGCGGACTGCACTGGCTGCCGGTTATCTACCGAGTCCAGTACAAAGTGTTGGTTATTACCTTTAAAGCCCTATATGGCCGAGGACCTGCCTACCTAAGGGACCGTCTCTCCCCGTATGAACCCCAGAGGGCACTGAGGTCAGCAAGTAAAAACAAAATGACCATCCCTGGGCCGAGAGAGGCCAGGCTCCAAAGCACCAGGGTGCGAGCCTTTTCAGTTGCGGCACCTGCACTGTGGAACCAGCTCCCGGAGGAGGTGCGGGCCCTGCGGAACCTCGACCAGTTCCGCAGGGCCTGCAAGACTGCCCTTTTTAGACACGCCTATAAAGATACGGACTGCTGAGTTGCAATGAACGAAGAACCGCCATCTTTAACACCATTTAAACTGGCAGAATCAGCGCCAGAACAGCTATTACTGCCAGATATATATATAATGTAATTGTAAATTAAGTATTTTAACTGAATTAACGGGTTTTTATATGTGTAATTTTAATTGCTAATCTAATGTTTTACTATTTATGTTAATATATTACTTACTGTTAGCCGCCCTGAGCCGCTTTGCGGGGAGGGCGGGGTAGAAATAAAATTTATTATTATTATTATTATTATTATTTCTAAGATTTTGGGATATGAATTCAATAAAGTGGCAGAGACTTTTCTGCTGGGATTACAAATGGAAAAATTTCCAAAAGAAGACAGAACTTTAATATGGTACTTGCTCTCAGCTGCTAGGACACTGTATGCGCAGCTATGGAAGCAAGAAAAAATACCAGAGAAATGGGATTGGATTACAAAAGTTATGTCATGGAGTGAAATGGACAAATTAACAAGAAAATTAAGAGACTATGATTTGGAACTTTTTAAGTTGGAGTGGAAGAAATTCAGAAGATACGTAGAAAAAGAGTGGAAAATAAAACGACATTGGACAATCTTTGATAATGATTAAGGTTTCTAAAATAAGAATATAACTTTGGGGGTTTATTTCTTTAATAGTTAAGCGTACCTTTAATATTTGTTTCCTTTAAGTAAATAACACTGGCGGGGTCAAGTAACGGGGGGAGGGGTGGGGGAAAAGTAAGATATGGGGTAGAAAGTTTTTTCTTTTACTTTAAGTTTTTATAAGTTGTAGATATAGTTTTGCTACCATATGTTACTAATAAAAATTGTTTATTCACACAAAAAAAAAAGGATTGGACCAGGAGGTCCAATTCTATGAGCCCCCAAAGAGGGTGCCCCTATCCATTATTTCCAATGGAGGGAAGGCATTTAATGTCAGCACATGCTTGCTAGTAAGACTTCAGGCCGGAGTCTAATGCAACTGACAGTTCGTGATCTGTGAAAGTTCCTGACAGCTTCCCTTAGCAGGTGCAAACCGGTTCTGTCCAGAGGACTTGTGCTTACGCAGGATGACTCAGCACTGTGCGCTGATTGGTGCTTGTATATAGCTATGTGTATATAACTAGGGGGGGCGGGGGGGTGGGCTCCCTCTGGGTATCCTACCCCCCCCAGGGAAAGTGTATGCGCAATACATAGCCTCTCCTCTCCCGGTGTAGTGAATGCCGCGTGGTCACTGTCTGGCTATGCCTGGCAGATGGTCACTGCAATGGCCTCTCCTGCATTACTGCATCCGTAGCAACACCTTCTCGCTGGTCCCCCCCATTTTTCACAGAGTTTGCTACGTCATGGTGCGACCGAATTGTCCGGCGGTATAACCGGATGGGCAGGCTGGGCCCACCAACCTCGCCAGCCTAAGAGAAGGAAAACTCTAACATCAAACCCAGGCAGATAGAGCTCGTTAATGTAACACCTACCACCTGGAGGACTCGCTGCCGGCGTCCCGGCTTACTGGGCCATGGCAGATGACCCCCAGGTGAAAGGGTGGAGCCAGTACCGCGCACACTGCGCTTCACCTAAAAAATTCCTCTGCGCAGGCCTGAAGGGCATATCCACATACTTTTCCCTGCAGCCACTGTGGCCGGACCTGCCTGTCCCGCATTGGTCTTGTCAGCCACCAGCGAGCCTGCAGCAGACGTGGACTATTGCACCCTTCTTAAATCTTCGTTCGCGAAGCCAAGCCGAGAGAGATATAACTAGGAAGAGCTTGTACAGTGTATCCTCTGCTAACGAACATATTGTCTGGCGAAGCACTTTGACCGGTGTACACCAGACCAACTATAAACTTGTAAATCTGTAAATAAATGTAATAAGTTAGCACAAGTCAGTGTGCTGTATATTCGTAAGCCTCACGAACCCAGAGCATATCAGCGAATACGCCAACGTTTAAAAGGTGTGCAGTCCCTTGAAATGTGATGGCCAGAACTCCCTTTGGAGTTCAACTGTGCTTGTCGCAACCTAGCTCCTGGGCCACCCCCAAAGTCTCCTGGCTCCACCCCCAAAGTCTCCTGGCTCCACCCCCAAAGTCTCCTGGCTCCACCCCCAAAGTCTCCTGGCTCCACCCCCAAAGTCCCCAGGTATTTCTTGAATTGGACCTGGCAACCCTATCTAAAAGCCATTCCAGCAGGTACAAGTCTCAGAGCGACTCAATCTCCTTTACCTGCCTCCCCCATAACAGACACTCTGTGAGGTGGGTAGGACTGAGAGAGCTCTTGCAGCACCTGCCCTTTCAAGGACAACTCCTACGAGAGCTATGGCTGACCCAAGGCCATTCCAGCAGCTGCAAGTGGAGGAGTGGGGAATCGAACCCGGCTCTCCCAGAGAAGAGTCCGCAAACTTCAATGCTACACCAAACTGGCCCTTTCAAAGACAACTCCTACAAGAGCTATGGCTGACGCAAGGCCATTCCAGCAGCTGCAAATGGAGGAGTGGGGAATTGAACCTGGCTCTCACTGATAAGAGTCCATGCACTTCACTGCTACACCAAACTGGCCCTTTCAAGGACAACTCCTACGAGAGCTATGGCTGATGCAAGGCCATTCCAGCAGCTGCAAGGGGAGGAGTGGGGAATCAAACCCGCTTCTCCCAGATCAGAGAGCTCTGGCTGACCCAAGGCCATTCCAGCAGCTGCAAGTGGAGGAGTGGGGAATCAAACCCGGTTCTCCCAGATCAGAGAGCTATGGCTGACCGCAGGGCATTCCAGCAGCTGCAAGGGGAGGAGTGGGGAATCAAACCCGCTTCTCCCAGATCAGAGAGCTCTGGCTGACCCAAGGCCATTCCAGCAGCTGCAAGAGGAGGAGTGGGGAATCAAACCCGCTTCTCCCAGATCAAAGAGCTCTGGCTGACCCAAGGCCATTCCAGCAGCTGCAAGAGGAGGAGTGGGGAATCAAACCCGCTTCTCCCAGATCAAAGAGCTCTGGCTGACCCAAGGCCATTCCAGCAGCTGCAAGTGGAGGAGTGGGGAATCAAACCCGCTTCTCCCAGATCAGAGAGCTCTGGCTGACCCAAGGCCATTCCAGCAGCTGCAAGTGGAGGAGTGGGGAATCAAACCCGGTTCTCCCAGATCAGAGAGCTCTGGCTGACCCAAGGCCATTCCAGCAGCTGCAAGAGGAGGAGTGGGGAATCAAACCCGCTTCTCCCAGATCAAAGAGCTCTGGCTGACCCAAGGCCATTCCAGCAGCTGCAAGTGGAGGAGTGGGGAATCAAACCCGGTTCTCCCAGATCAGAGAGCTATGGCCGCAGGGCATTCCAGCAGCTGCAAGGGGAGGAGTGGGGAATCAAACCCGCTTCTCCCAGATCAGAGAGCTCTGGTTGACCCAAGGCCATTCCAGCAGCTGCAAGTGGAGGTGTGCGGAATCAAACCCGGTTCTCCCAGATAAGAGCTCTGGCTGACCCAAGGCCATCCCAGCAGCTGCAAGTGGAGGAGTGAGGAATCAAACTCGGTTCTCCCAGATAAGAGCTCTGGCTGACCCAAGGCCATTCCAGCAGCTGCAAGTGGAGGAGTGGGGAATCAAACCCAGTTCTCCCAGATAAGAGAGCTATGGCTGACCCAAGGCCATTCCAGCAGCTGCAAGTGAAGGAGTGGGGAATCAAACCCGGTTCTCCCAGATAAGAGAGCCATGGCTGACCCAAGGCCATTCCAGCAGCTGCAAGTGGAGGTGTGCGGAATCAAAACCGGTTCTCCCAGATAAGAGCTCTGGCTGACCCAAGGCCATTCCAGCAGCTGCAAGTGGAGGAGGGGGGACTCAAACCCTGTTCTCCCAGATAAGAGAGCTCTGGCTGACCCAAGGCCATTCCAGCAGCTGCAAGTGGAGGAGGGGGGACTCAAACCCGATTCTCCCAGATAAGAGAGCTCTGGCTGACCCAAGACTATTCCAGCAGCTGCAAGTGGAGGAGTGGGGAATCAAACCCGCTTCTCCCAGATCAGAGAGCTCTGGCAGACCCAAGGCCATTCCAGCAGCTGCAAGTGGAGGTGTGCGGAATCAAACCCGGTTCTCCCAGATAAGAGCTCTGGCTGACCCAAGGCCATCCCAGCAGCTGCAAGTGGAGGAGTGAGGAATCAAACCCAGTTCTCCCAGATAAGAGCTCTGGCTGACCCAAGGCCATTCCAGGAGCTGCAAGTTAAGGAGTGGGGAATCAAACCCGCTTCTCCCAGATAAGAGCTCTGGCTGACCCAAGGCCATTCCATCAGCTGCAAGTGGAGGAGGGGGGACTCAAACCCGATTCTCCCAGATAAGAGAGCTATGGCTGACCCAAGGCCATTCCAGCAGCTGCAAGTGAGGAGTGGGGAATCAAACCCAGTTCTCCCAGATAAGAGAGCTCTGGCTGACCCAAGGCCATTCCAGCAGCTGCAAGTGGAGGAGTGGGGAATCAAACCCGGTTCTCCCAGATAAGAGAGCTCTGGCTGACCCAAGGCCATTCCAGCAGCTGCAAGTGAGGAGTGGGGAATCAAACCCAGTTCTCCCAGATAAGAGAGCTCTGGCTGACCCAAGGCCATTCCAGCAGCTGCAAGTGGAGGAGTGGGGAATCAAACCCGGTTCTCCCAGATAAGAGAGCTCTGGCTGACCCAAGGCCATTCCAGCAGCTGCAAGTGAGGAGTGGGGAATCAAACCCAGTTCTCCCAGAGAAGAGAGCTCTGGCTGACCCAAGGCCATTCCAGCAGCTGCAAGTGGAGGAGTGGGGAATCAAACCCGGTTCTCCCAGATAAGAGAGCTCTGGCTGACCCAAGGCCATTCCAGCAGCTGCAAGTGAGGAGTGGGGAATCAAACCCGGTTCTCCCAGATAAGAGAGCTCTGGCTGACCCAAGGCCATTCCAGCAGCTGCAAGTGAGGAGTGGGGAATCAAACCCAGTTCTCCCAGATAAGAGAGCTCTGGCTGACCCAAGGCCATTCCAGCAGCTGCAAGTGGAGGAGTGGGGGAATCAAACCCGGTTCTCCCAGATAAGAGAGCTCTGGTTGACCCAAGGCCATTCCAGCAGCTGAAAGTGGAGGAGTGGGGAATCAAACCCGGTTCTCCCAGATAAGAGAGCTCTGGCTGACCCAAGGCCATTCCAGCAGCTGCAAGTGGAGGAGTGGGGAATCAAACCCGGTTCTCCCAGATAAAAGAGCTCTGGCTGACCCAAGGCCATTCCAGCAGCTGCAAGTGGAGGAGTGGGGAATCAAACCCGGTTCTCCCAGATAAGAGAGCTCTGGCTGACGCAAGGCCATTCCAGCAGGTGCAAGTGGAGGAGTGGGGAATCAAACCCGGTTCTCCCAGATAAAAGAGCTCTGGCTGACCCAAGGCCATTCCAGCAGCTGCAAGTGGAGGAGTGGGGAATCAAACCCGGTTCTCCCAGATAAGAGAGCTCTGGCTGACCCAAGGCCATTCCAGCAGGTGCAAGTGGAGGAGTGGGGAATCAAACCCGGTTCTCCCAGATAAGAGAGCTCTGGCTGACCCAAGGCCATTCCAGCAGGTGCAAGTGGAGGAGTGGGGAATCAAACCCGGTTCTCCCAGATAAGAGAGCTCTGGCTGACCCAAGGCCATTCCAGCAGCTGCAAGTGCAGGAGTGGGGAATCAAACCCGGTTCTCCCAGATAAGAGAGCTCTGGCTGACCCAAGGCCATTCCAGCAGCTGCAAGTGGAGGAGTGGGGAATCAAACCCGGTTCTCCTAGAGAAGAGAGCTCTGGCTGACCCAAGGCCATTCCAGCAGCTGCAAGTGAGGAGTGGGGAATCAAACCCGGTTCTCCCAGATAAGAGTCTGCACACTTCACCACTACACCAGACTGGGGCTTTTGCCCCATGCTGTGCTCAGGCTGGCCACAGAGTCTTGCAGGCAATGGGGCCTAATGAAAAAAGCAGGTGGAGCGTGGGCAGGAAGAAAGACACTGGAAGGCTGGGAAGCAGCCAGGGTGCCGTCACTGTCCCATCTCCTCCTGCGAAGCACGCCAAGGGATCGTTCGCAATCAGGCACAACCGACCGAGGCCTGGGGGGGAAACAAAAGAGCCATCCGCTTCCAGCGTCGCTGCTTTACGGTGCCTGCAGGAAAGCGCGTGCCAGCGACTCTCTGCAGAGTTCAGGAAAGAACAAAAAAAAGGACTTCCTCTTTTGGACAAAAAATGAGAACATGTTTTGCTTGGCTGGATCTGCCGGGGAAACTGCCCATTGAGCTGGAAGGCAGCCTGAGAAACAGAAGTCTTATTTTCAGTGCTGTCCAAAGCAGACAGGGATGTTGGTTGTTTGTCTCATTGCATGCACTGGACCCATCTTCCACTGTGCAGCCCCCACTGCCCCGCCAGCTGGCTTGGAGAAGGCATTCTCTCTTTAAATCATGGCCTGGAGAATGCATTGAAAGTTGCTTTCTTTCCACCTCCCTCTTCCCTCCCCCATTTATTTTCCTTCCTGGTGGCAGGTTCGGCTTGGCTTAGAGAAATGAGATAGAAACAGAAATGCCTTCTCCTAGCTGGCTAATGCGGCGGGGGGGGGGGGGGGGCGGCTTTAAGAGCCACACGATATGTATAAAAGAGCCACATGTGGCTCCCGAGACACAGTTTGGCCACCCCTGGGCTGAAAGGAGCAGGTAGCAATTGATGGGAAAGACCTCTACCTGAGACCCTGGAGAGCCATGAACACGGGTCGTAGCTCAGTGGCAGAGCATCTGCTTGGTAAGCAGAAGGTCCCAGGTTCAATCCCCGGCATCTCCAACCAAAAAGGGTCCAGGCAAGTAGGCGTGAAGAACCTCAGCTGGAGACCCTGGAGAGCATGTATGGGGCTGTAGCTCAGTGGTAGAGCATCTGCTTGGTAAGAAGAAGGTCCCAGGTTCAATCCCCGGCATCTTCAACCAAAAAGGGTCCAGGCAAGTAGGCGTGAAGAACCTCAGCTGGAGACCCTGGAGAGCATGTATGGGGCTGTAGCTCAGTGGTAGAGCATCTGCTTGGTAAGCAGAAGGTCCCAGGTTCAATCCCCAGCATCTCCAACCAAAAAGGGTCCAGGCAAGTAGGCGTGAAGAACCTCAGCTGGAGACCCTGGAGAGCATGTATGGGGCTGTAGCTCTGTGGTAGAGCATCTGCTTGGTAAGAAGAAGGTCCCAGGTTCAATCCCCGGCATCTTCAACCAAAAAGGGTCCAGGCAAGTAGGCGTGAAGAACCTCAGCTGGAGAGCCATGAATGGGGCTGTGGCTCAGTGGTGGAGCATCTGCTTGGCATGCAGAAGGTCCCAGGTTCAATCCCCGGCATCTCCAGCAAAAAGAACTAGGCAGGTAAGTGATGTGAAAAGACCTCCTCCTAATACCCAGAAAGCGGTTGCCAGTCTGAGTAGACAAGACTGACCTTGATGGACCAATTCAGCATCAGGCAGAAGCACGGGTGTCCACGTGTGTTGAAAAGGGCCTGATTTTATCGTCCAACAAAGCCCAAAGCAACCCAGCCGCTCGCTCGGCAGACGGCCCACTCAAAGGAGACCCGGCCCGGGCACGCACCTTTTGCCAGCCCTCCTCACCTCTTTTGGCAGCTCTCTCGGGAAGAAGAAATAAGGTATCGCTGAGATGGCAGCCAGAGCAGACGCAAAGAGGAACCCCAGCCACCAAGCGCCGACCCATCGGGGATCTTTGGTGGTGAGCTGAATTTCCACTGAAAGGCAAGCAAGATGGAAAAGCTGAACAGGTGGGAAAGGGGAGGGAAGGACTGCTGGAGACTCCAACGCTGAAGGGAACAGAGGGGTGCTTCTTCCCATAAGAACACAAGAGAAGCCATGTTGGATCAGGCCAATGGCCCATCCAGTCCAACACTCTGTGTCGCACAGTGGGCAAAAACCCCAGGGGTCATAAGGAGGTCCACCAGTGGGGCCAGCACACTAGAAACCCTCCCACTGTTGCCCCCCCCCGCAGCACCAAGAAGACAGAGTATCACTGTCCCAGACATAAGAGCATAAGAGAAGCCATGTTGGATCAGGTCAATGGCCCATCCAGTCTAACACTCTGTGTCACACAGTGGCTAAAAAAACCAAGTGCCATCAGGAGGTCCACCAGTGTGGCCAGGACACTAGAAGCCCTCCCACTGTGCCCCTTCAAACACCAAGAAGACAGAGCTTCACTACCCTAGACCTAAGAACACAAGAGAAGCCATGCTGGATCAGGCTAATGGCCCATCCAGTACAACAATCTGTGTTGCACAGGGGCCAAAACCCAGAGGCTGTTGGGAGGCTGACCAGCTGGGTCAGGACTCCAGCAGCTCTCCCACTGTTGCCCCCCTCAAGCACCAAGAATATCACTGCCGCAGACATAAGAACCTAAAAGAAGCCATGTTGGATCAGGCCAATGGCCCCTCCAGTCCAACACTCTGTGTCACATAAGAACATAAGAGAAGCCATGTTGGATCAGGCCAAAGGCCCATCCAGTCCAACACACAGTGTCACATAAGCACATAAGAGAAGCCATGTTGGATTAGGCCAGTGGCAAACCAGTCCAACACTCTGTGTCACATAAGAGAAGCCCTGTTGGATCAGGCCAGTGGCCCCTCCAGTCCAACACTCTGAATTACATAAGAGAAGCCATGTTGGATCAGGCCCATGGCCCCTCCAGTCCAACACTCTGAATCACATAAGAACATAAGAGAAGCCATGTTGGATCTGTCCAGTGGCCCATCCAGTCCAACACTCTGTGTCATAAAGGGGTCAAAAACAACCAGGCGCCATCAGGAGTTCCATCAGTGGGGCCAAGACACTAGAAGCACTCCCACTGCGCCCTCCCCACAAGCACCAAGAAGACAGAGCATCACTGCCCCAGACATAAGAACATAATGGAAGCCATATTGGATCAAGCCAATGGCCCCTCCAGTCCAATGCTCTCTGTCACACAGTGCCCCAAAAAACCCAGGTGCCATCAGGAGGTCCATCAGTGGGGCCAGGACAGTAGAAGCTCTCCCACTGTGCCCCCCTCCAAAGCACCAAGAAAACAGAGCATCACTGCCCCAGACACAGGAACATAAGAGAAGCCGTGTTGGATCAGGCCAGTGGTTCATGCAGTCCAATGCTCTCTGTCACACAGTGGCCAAAAAAACCAAGTGCCATCAGGAGGTCCATCAATGGGAGCAAGACTCTAGAAGCCCTCTCACTGTGCCCCCCCAAAGCACCAAGAATACAGAGCATCACTTGCCCCAGACAAGAGAGTTCCATGAATACGCTGTTGCTAATAGACACTGATGGACCACTGCTCCAGATGTTCATCCAATCCCCTCTTGAAAACATCTACGCTTGTGGTCACCGCCACTTCCTGCAGCAGAGAACTCAACGTGCTAACTCTGGTGCTCCTCTGCTTTTTTGGGGATGGTGCACTCAGTTAGAAAGTCGCCTAGAAGCCCTCTTAACTCACCTATGGAGACTTTGCTGGCGTCAACGTAGATTTGTAACATGAACGACATCATGGGGAACGCTATCGTAGGCCCAATGGCGGTTGCCGCGTAGATGATTCCTACAAAAGGGAAGGGGGAGATCTGAAATGCCGTATCGAAGGGAGCGTTTCAGAGGGCGGTCCCGTGGGTTCGCGGGACGAGAGCCAGGTTCGAATTCAGTAGCAGCTTAGAGACCAATGAGATTTTGGGGGGTATCTGACGATGGAGGCTTTGACTCTGGAAAGCTTATCCTGCAGAATTTCTAGTGGGAGCGGCTCACAATCTCCTTTCCCTTCCTCCCCCCCACAACAGACACCCTGTGAGGTAGATGAAGATATTGGATTTAAATCCCGCCCTCCACTCCGAAGAGTCTCAGAGCGGCTCACAATCTCCTTTCCCTTCCTCCCCCCACAACAGACACCCTGTGAGGTAGATGAAGATATTGGATTTATATCCCGCCCTCCACTCTGAAGAGTCTCAGAGCGGCTCACAATTTCCTTTCCCGTCCTCCCCCACAACAGACACCCTGTGAGGTAGATGAAGATATTGGATTTATATCCCGCCCTCCACTCCAAAGAGTCTCAGAGCGGCTCACAATCTCCTTTCCCTTCCTCCCCCCACAACAGACACCCTGTGAGGTGGGTGGGGCTGGAGAGGGCTCTCACAGCAGCTGCCCTTTCAAGGACAACCTCTGCCAGAGCTATGGCTGACCCAAGACCATGCTAGCAGCTGCGAGTGGAGGAGTGGGGAATCAAACCCGGCTCTCCCAGATAAGAGTCCGCACACTTAACCACTACA
Source organism: Heteronotia binoei (assembly GCF_032191835.1). NCBI lineage: Eukaryota > Metazoa > Chordata > Lepidosauria > Squamata > Gekkonidae > Heteronotia > Heteronotia binoei. Next base: position 193,492,293 of record NC_083225.1, read on the forward strand.
ACAAACTGGCTACACCAAACAGTAGAAGAGCTGGATTCGAGTCTAGAAGCATCTGAGAGACCAACAAGATTCTTTGGGGTATAGACTTTCGAGAGCCAAAGTTTCTTTCATCAGATATAACGACCTAAAGCAGGGGTGGCCAACGGTAGCTCTCCAGATGTTTTTTGCCTACAACACCCATCAGCCCCAGCCATTGGCCATGCTGGCTGGGGCTGATGGGAGTTGTAGGCAAAAAACATCTGGAGAGCTACTGTTGGCCACCCCTGACCTAAAGGTAGGGTTGCCAATCTCCAGTTAGGGGAAAAAACACACGCTAAGAGACACCATAAATAAACACGAGGGGGGTCTCTGCCCTCCCCGGGCTCACCAGGCTGCGTGGAAGATACTGGGCCTTGGCTACTGGACTCCGCACCCGGTAGGACGATCGCTGCTTTCGGTGTTACACCTGGCACGGCACTGCCCCCTACATCAATGCTGGCTCTGCACTCCACCCGCACTTTACTACACTCAACATATTACCTCATACCATACCGTATACTACCTCAACCAGGAACATAAGAACATAAGAGAAGCCATGTTAGATCAGGCCAGTGGCCCCTACAGTCCAACACTGTGTGTCACATAAGAACATAAGAGAAGCCATGTTGGATCAGGCCCGTGGCCCCTCCAGTCCAACACTCTGTGTCATATAAGAACATAAGAGAAGCCATGCTGGATTAGGCCAGTGGCCCCTACAGTCCAACACTGTGTGTCACATAAGAACATAAGAGAAGCCATGTTGGATCAGGCCCGTGGCCCCTCCAGTCCAACACTCTGTGTCATATAAGAACATAAGAGAAGCCATGCTGGATTAGGCCAGTGGCCCCTACAGTCCAACACTCTGTGTCACATAAGAACATAAGAGAAGCCATGTTGGATCAGGCCCGTGGCCCCTCCAGTCCAACACTGTGTGTCACATAAGAACATAAGAGAAGCCATGTTGGATCAGGCCAATGGCCCCTCCAGTCCAACACTCTGTGTCACATAAGAACATAAGAGAAGCCATGCTGGATTAGGGCAGTGGCCCCTACAGTCCAACACTGTGTGTCACATAAGAACATAAGAGAAGCCATGTTGGATCAGGCCCGTGGCCCCTCCAGTCCAACACTCTGTGTCATATAAGAACATAAGAGAAGCCATGCTGGATTAGGCCAGTGGCCCCTACAGTCCAACACTGTGTGTCACATAAGAACATAAGAGAAGCCATGTTGGATCAGGCCCGTGGCCCCTCCAGTCCAACACTCTGTGTCACATAAGAACATAAGAGAAGCCATGTTGGATCAGGCCAGTGGCCCCTCCAGTCCAACACTCTGTGTCACATAAGAGAAGCCCTGTTGGATCAGGCCAGTGGCCCCTCCAGTCCAACACTCTGTGTCACATAAGAACATAAGAGAAGCCCTGTTGGATCAGCCCAGTGGCCCATCCAGTCCAACACTCTGTGTCACATAAGAACATAAGAGAAGCCCTGTTGGATCAGGCCAGTGGCCCATCCAGTCCAACACTCTGTGTCACATAAGAACATAAGAGAAGCCCTGTTGGATCAGGCCAGTGGCCCCTCCAGTCCAACACTCTGTGTCACATAAGAACATAAGAGAAGCCCTGTTGGATCAGGCCAGTGGCCCATCCAGTCCAACACTCTGTGTCACATAAGAACATAAGAGAAGCCCTGTTGGATCAGGCCAGTGGCCCCTCCAGTCCAACACTCTGTGTCACATAAGAACATAAGAGAAGCCCTGTTGGATCAGGCCAGTGGCCCCTCCAGTCCAACACTCTGTGTCACATAAGAACATAAGAGAAGCCCTGTTGGATCAGGCCAGAAGCCCCTCCAGTCCAACACTCTGTGTCACATAAGAACATAAGAGAAGACATGTTGGATCAGGCTAGTGGCCCCTCCAGTCCAACACTCTGTGTCACATAAGAACATAAGAGAAGCCCTGTTGGATCAGGCCAATGGCCCCTCCAGTCCAGCACTCTGTGTCACATAAGAACATAAGAGAAGCCCTGTTGGATCAGGCCAGTGGCCCCTCCAGTCCAATACTCTGTGTCACATAAGAACATAAGAGAAGCCCTGTTGGATCAGGCCAATGACCCCTCCAGTCCAACACTCTGTGTCACATAAGAACAGAAGAGAAGCCATGTAGGATCAGGCCAATGGCCCAACCAGTCCAACACTCTGTGTCACATAAGAACATAAGAGAAGCCATGTTGGATCAGGCCAGTGGCCCATCCAGTCCAACACTCTGCGTCACATAAGAACATAAGAGAAGCCATGTTGGATCAGGCCAGTGGCCCATCCAGTCCAACACTCTGTCACATAAGAACATAAGAGAAGCCATGTTGGATCAGGCCAGTGGTCCCTCCAGTCCAACACTCTGTGTCACACAGTGGCAATTTTTTTTTTGTGGTTAATAGCCACTGATGGACCTCTGCTCCATATTTTTATCTAAACCCCACTTGAAGGTGGCTATGCTTGTGGCCGCCACCACCTCCTGTGGCAGTGAATTCCACATGTTGATCACCCTTTTGGAAGAACTTATATTGCACTTTAGTAATGTTCTATCTCCTCACTCATGAACTACTGGTTTTAAATTGATTCGTAATTAACTCATTTGATGGATTTATCATGTCTTTATTGTATATATTGGGTTTGAATTTGTAAATTTTATTGGCCGATGAAATGGAGGATAATTAACGGGGTGGGATTTATAATTAATTTTAGCCATCCGATTTAAGTTATTTATTTGACCAATTATATACAAGGGCAATTGAGGGGTGGGTTTTGTTGGGTTAATTCGAATATCGGGATCTAGTAGGGCGGAGTGGACTGGAGAGTGTTAGTGCCTATTGTGGCTAAGACAGCGGCAACTACCAGTGGGGTGATCAACATGTGGAATTCACTGCCCGCGAAGCCAGATGGACCCAGAACGGTTCCAAACAGCCCTGCGGGATCCCTGGCCCTCTGGCGATTCCCTCAATGGCCTGGTCGAGACCTGGAATAGCTGGCTATCTAGGGCCATTGACGAGATCACACCTCGATGCCCTCTACAGCCTCGGAGTAGGCTGGCTCCGTGATATACCCCGGAGCTGGGCCAGCTGAAACAAGGTCTCAGACGGCTAGAGAGGCAATGGCGACGCACCCGTGACGAAGTGACTAGAACATCTTATAGGGAGTTTATGAAGTCCGATGAGATGGCAATCAAGGCAGCAAAGAAAACATACTTTGCGACCAAGATTGTGTCTGCAAATTCGCGCCCAGCACAATTATTTAGGATAATTTGGAATTTTACTATATTGCCACAAGGCAAGCCAAATGTTAAGGAATTGGAAATAGGCTGTGAGGCTTTTGCGAAATTTTTTGCAGACAAGGTCCAATCACTCCGCCATGACTGCCCTGCCATATTGGACACAGTGAGTGAACTCGAGGCTCCGTGCGTGTCTTCTAATTTGATCCTGGACTGCTTCGACCCACTCAGCTTGGAGGAAGTTGACAGAATCCTTGTCACTACACACCCAACTATGTGTGACTACCATGCCCCTCCTGGTTAATTAAGGCCTGCCAGGAGGAGCTAAGATGTCCTATACGGGACATCATAAATAGATCTCTTTCGGAGGGCTTCTTTCCAATGCCCCTGAAAGAGGCAGTGGTCCGCCCCCTCCTGAAAAAGGTTACATCAGATCCGGCCGAATTAAGAACATAAGAGAAGCCATGTTAGATCAGGCCAATGGCCCATCCAGTCCAACATTCTGTGTCACACAGCGGCCAAATATACATACATACATACATACATATATATATATATATATATATATATATATATATATATATATATATATATATATACACACACACACACACACACACACACTGTGGCTAATAGCCACTGATGGACCTCTGCTCCATATTTTTATCTAACCCCTTCTTGAAGGTGGCTATGCTTTTGGACGCCACCACCTCCTGTGGCAGTGAATTCCACATGTTAATCACCCTTTGGGTGAAGAAGTACTTCCTTTTTTGGCTCATTATCGGCCGGTCTCAAACTTGCCCTTTTTGGGCAAAATTATTGAGAGGGCTGTGGCGTTGCAGTTACAGGGCTTCTTGGATGATGCTTCCACCTTGGATCCATACCAGTCCGGCTTCCGCCTGGGCCACAGGGTGGAGACGGTGTTGGTCGCCCTCATGGATGACCTCCGGCGACATCTGGATCGAGGCGGCTCAGCGGTACTGCTGTTGTTAGACCTATCGGCCGCGTTCGATATGGTCGATCATCAGCTGCTGACCCGGCGCCTCGCCGATGCAGGAATTCGGAGGCTAGCCTTACAGTGGCTTTCCTCCTTCCTTGAAGGCCGGGGACAAAGGGTGGTGGTTGGAGGAGAGATGTCCCAGAGACACCTACTTAATTGTGGGGTGCCTCAAGGGGCAGTTCTCTCCCCGATGCTGTTTAATATCTTTATGCGCCCCCTTGCCCAGATCGCCCAGAGACATGGGCTGGGTTGCCATCAGTACGCTGATGACACTCAGCTCTATCTATTGATGGGCGGCCGGACCGCCGACACCCCTATAAACTTGGACTGGGGGTTGCAAGCCGTGGCAGGCTGGATTAAGCTGAGTGGGCTGAAGCTGAACCCAGCGAAGACAGAGGTCCTTTGCGTGGGTCGCGGTGAGCTGGGAGGGGAGATCCCCTACCGGTCTTTGACGATGCGACTGATACCAGTGCACAGGGTCAAGAGCCTGGGAGTGCTACTGGAGCCCTCCTTGACAATGGAGGCACAGTTAGCAGCCACTGCTAAATCCGCCTTCTTCCATCTTAAAAGGGCGAGGCAGCTGGCCCCCTTCCTGGAACGTAGCGACCTAGCAACAGTGATCCATGCAACGGTCACCTCGAGATTAGACTACTGTAATGCCCTCTACATGGGGCTGCCCCTGTGCTGAACTCGGAAACTGCAGCTAGTGCAGAATGCAGCGGCCAGGCTGCTGGTGGGACTACCTCGGTGGGAACACGTGCGGCCTGGGCTGAGGGAGCTGCACTGGCTTCCAATCGTATTCCAAGTTCACTACAAGGTGCTGATTATTACCTTTAAAGCCCTATATGGCCGAGGACCTGCCTACTTTAGGGACCGCCTCTCTCCTTATGTTCCCCAGAGAGCACTGAGATCCAGCTCCCAAAGTCTCCTAAAAATCCTTGGACCAAAGGAGGCCAAACTGAAAGTAACAAGGGAGCAGGCCTTCTCAATAATGGCTCCCCACTGGTGGAATCAGCTACCGGAGGAAGTGCGAGCCCTGCGGGACTTTAACCAGTTCCGCAGGGCTTGCAAAACCACCCTCTTTCAACAAGCCTATAAGGTGGAACTCTGAAAGCGACATCTGGCCATCTGGATATATATCTCACTGAAATGTAGCACCCCTAATTTGTTGTAGTTTTTAAAAATTTTATGTAACTGTTTTAACTGTATTTATGAATTGTATTTTATCATATGAATTGTATTAAAATCATGGTACACACCATGTCTTGTTAGCCGCCCTGAGCCTGCTTCGGCGGGGAGGGCGGGATATAAATAAAACTTCTTCTTCTTCTTCTTCTTCTTCTTCTTCTTCTTCTTCTTCTTCTTCTTCTTCTTCTTCTTCTTCTTCTTCTTCTTCTTCTTCTATTATTATTATTAAGTTCTATGTGCAAGTTTTGTCAGTACACCACTGACCTCTACATTACACTGTCTTGTTGTTTAAAATGTATGGTGTCTCTTAGCGGGTTTTTAAAAAAAAATTATGCAGCTGTACGCTAAGATCCTATAGTTTCGCTAATCCCCAGGTGGGGACAGGGGACCCCCACACACACACAGTTTGGAGGCATGGAAAAGGTGTGCGGTCCCTTTAAATGTGATGGCCAGTACTCCCTTTAGAGTTAAGTTGTACTTGTCCCAACCTTGCTCCTGGCTCCACCCCCAAAGTCTCCTGGCCCGGCCCCCAAAGTCCCCAGATATTCCTTGAATTGGACTTGGCAACCCTATCCTGGCCCCACCTCCAAAGTCTCCTGGCCCCAGCCCCCAAAGTCCCCAGATATTCCTTGAATTGGACTTGGCAACCCTATCCTAGCCCCACCCCCAAAGTCTCCTGGCCCCGCCCCCAAAGTCCCCAGATATTCCTTGAATTGGAATTGGCAACCCTATCCTGGCTCCGCCCCCAATGCCTCCTGGCCCCACCCCCAAAATCTCCTGGCCCCTCCCCCAAAGTCCCCAGATATTCCTTGAATTGGACTTGGCAACCCTATCCTGGCTCCGCCCCCAATGTCTCCTGGCCCCACCCCCCAAACTCTCTTGGCCCCACCCCCAAAGTCTCCCAGCTCCACCCCCAAAGTCCCCAGATATCCCTTGAATTGGACTTGGCAACCCTATCCTTGCTCCGCCCCAAAGTCTCCTGGCCCCACCCCCAAAGTCTCCTGGCCCCACTCCCAAAGTCCCCAGATATTCCTTGAATTGGACTTGGCAACCCTATCCTGGCCCCACCCCCAAAGTCTTCTGGCCCCACCCCCCAAAGTCTCCTGGTTCCGCCCCCAAAGTCTTCTGGCCCCACCCCCCCAAAGTCTCCTGGCCCCACCGCCAAAGTCTCCTGGCTCCACCCCAAAGTCCCCAGATATTCCTTGAATTGGACCTGGCTACACTAATCTCACCTCACTAAAATATTATGATTAGCCAGGAGAGTCCTGCTGCCATGGGGACAGATCTCTTCTCTGGTGGCTTCCGTACTGGCAGTAGGAGTGTCACAAAGTGCACATATCCATTTGGAGCATGAGTCCCACTCTCAATCAGGAGTCCCCAGCGTACCACCCTTTTCTGGTGCCCGCCAAATAAGTTTAGAAAGTGGGTGGGGCTGGGAGGAGCTTTCCCCCAGCAAGGCTTCTGATTGGTCACTGGATATTTGATTGGCTGTGCAGATTTCTTTAAACGTTGCGATAGCATCAGCTGCCATCGCAGCACTAAACGCTTTACTGTGTGACTGAAGGGAAGCCCTGGCAGCCATTCTGTGGTTGGCTCCGCCTCCTTCACAGCCATTTTGCGTGACTTTTCCCAGGCATCAGGATGACTCTTGGAATTTGCTCTGATCTTTTGGAGAGACGCTCCCTACTTCCCTGAGCGGTGAGAAGTTCCGAGACACTTCCCGGAATTCCACCGCCCAAGTTTCTTCCAAGATTTCAGAGTTCTGAATTACCTGGTCTTATTTCTAGAGCTGAACCGATTTATTAGAAGAAAAATAAGAAGAATTGCAGATTTATAGCCCGCCCTTCTGTCTGAATCAGAGACTCAGAGTGGCTTACGATCTCCTATATCTTCTCCCCGCACAACAGACACCCTGTGAGGTGGGTAGGGCTGAGAGAGCTCTCCCAGAAGCTGCCGTTTCAGAGCGGCCTACAATCTCCTTTCCCTCCCTCCCCCACGACAGACACCCTGTGTGGCAGGTGGGGCTGAGAGGGCTCTCCCAGCAGCTGCCCTTTCAAGGACAGAGTCTCAGAGCAGACTACAATCTCCTTTCCATTCCTCCCCCACAACAGACACCCTGTGAGGTGGGTAGGCCTGAGAGGGCTCCCCCAGCAGCTGCCCTTTCAAGGACAAAGACTCAGAGTGGCCTACAATCTCCTTTCCCTTCATCCCCCACAACAGACACCCTGTGAGGTGGGTGCGGCTGAGAGAGCTCTCACAGCAGCTGCCCTTTCAAGGACAACCTCTGCCAGAGCTATGGCTGACCCAAGGCCATTCCAGCAGCTGCAAGTGGAGGAGCGGGGAATCAAACCCAGTTCTCCCAGATAAGAGAGCTATGGCTGACCCAAGGCCATTTCTGCAGGTGCGAGTGGAGAAGTGGAAAATCAAATCCGGTTCTCTCATATAAGAGTCCGGACACTCAACCACTACACCAAACTGGCTCTGCACACCAAACTGGCTCTCCACACCAAACTGGCCCCACAAAAGGATGGAACAGAGAAAAGCCCTCATCCCTGAATTTGTTTTTTTCCCTTTGGATATAGATCAAGATGAGCAGGGGTGTTAGTCCGTCGGTAGCAGCAGAAAAGAGCAAGAACCCAGGAGCACCTTTAAGACTAACAAAATGGATTGCAGGGGAGGAACTTTTGTGAGTCACTCCTCACTTCTTCAGATCTTTACTTCTCACTCCTGAGGAATCCTAGAATGGTAGAGTTGAAAGGGACCTCCAGGGTCATCTAGTCCAACTCCCTGCACAATGCAGGAAACTCACAAACCCCTCCCCCTAAATTCACAGGATCCACATTGCTGACAGATGGCCATCTAGCCTCTGTTGAAAAACCTCCAAGGAAGGAGAGCCCACCACCTCCCGAGGAGGAAGCCTGTTCCACTGAGGAATCGCTCTAATGGTCAGGAATCATAGAGTTGGAAGGGACCTCTTAAATTCCCCTTAAATTCTCAGGATCCTCATTGCTGTCAGATGGCCTTCTAGCCTCTGTTGAAAAACCTCCACGTAAGGAGAGCCCACCACCTCCCGAGGAAGCCTGTTCCACTGAGGAACTGCTCTGTCGGTCCAATGCAGGATCAGCCTAGAGCATCCCTAGAATCATAGAGTTGGAAGAGACCTCCAGGGTCATCTAGTCCAACCCCCTTCACAATGCAGGAAACCCACAAATACCTCCCCCTAAATTCACAGGATCCGCATTGCTGTCAGATGCCATCAAGCCTCTGCTTAAAAACCTCCAAGGAAAGAGAACCCACCACCTCCCAAGGAAGCCTGTTCTACTGAGGAATTACTCCAACAGTCAGGAAGTTCTTCCTCATGTTGAGCCAGAAACTTTTTAAATTTAATTTCAACCCACTGGTTCTGGTCCTACCTTCTGGGGCCACAGAAAACAATTCCACAACATCCTCTATAGGACAGCCCTTCAAGGACTTGAAGATGGTGATCCTAGCACCTCTCAGCTGCCTCCTCTCCTGGCTAAACATCCCCAGCTCCTTCAATCTTTCCTAGGACCAGAACCAATGGGTTGACATTTAATCAAAAGAGTTTCCGGCTCAACATGAGGAAGAACTTCCTGACCGTTAGACGGGTTCCACAGTGGAACAGGCTTCCTCCTCGGGAGGTGGTGGGCTCTCCTTCCTTGGAGGTTTTTAAACAGAGGCTAGATGGCCATCTGACAGCAATGAGGATCCTGTGACTTTAGGGGGAGGTGTTGGTGAGTTTTCTGCCTTGTGCAGCGAGTTGGACTAGATGACCCTGGAGGTCCCTTCCAACTCTATGATTCTACGATTCTAAGACAGACAATATTGCTCTAGGAGAGAAAAAAGACAGGCAACACTGGTACCTGTCTTTTCCCCCTGACCGAGGCTTACAGCAACTTAATGGGAGGGACAGTGGCTCAGTGGTAGAGCATCTGCTTGGTAAGCAGAAGGTCCCAGGTTCAATCACGAGCATCTCCAACTAAAAAGGGTCCAGGTAAATAGGCGTGAAAAACCTCAGCTGGAGACCTTGGAGAGCCATGAATGGGGCTGTGGCTCAGTGGCAGAGCATCTGCTTGGGAAGCAGAAAGTCCCAGGTTCAATCCCCAGCATCTCCAACTAAAAAGGGTCCAGGCAAATAGGCGTGAAAAACCTCAGCTTGAGACCTTGGAGAGCCATGAATGGGGCTGTGGCTCAGTGGCAGAGCATCTGCTTGGTAAGCAGAAGGTCCCAGGTTCAATCCCCAGCAACTCCAACTAAAAAGGGTCCAGGCAAGTAAGCATGAAGAACCTCAGCTGGAGACCCTGGAGAGCCCTGAATGGGGCTGTGGCTCAGTGGTAGAGCATCTGCTTGGGAAGCAGAAAGTCCCAGGTTCAATCCCCAGCATCTCCAACTAAAAAGGGTCCAGGCAAGTAGGCATGAAGAACCTCAGCTTGAGACCCTGGAGAGCCATGAATGGGGCTGTGGCTCAGTGGCAGAGCATCTGCTTGGGAAGCAGATGGCCCCAGGTTCAATCCCCAGCAACTCCAACTAAAAAGGGTCCAGGCAAGTAAGCATGAAGAACCTCAGCTTGAGACCCTGGAGAGCCATGAATGGGGCTGTGGCTCAGTGGCAGAGCATCTGCTTGGGAAGCAGAAAGTCCCAGGTTCAATCCCCAGCATCTCCAACTAAAAAGGGTTCAGGCAAGTAGGCATGAAGAACCTCAGCTTGAGACCCTGGAGAGCCATGAATGGGGCTGTGGCTCAGTGGCAGAGCATCTGCTTGGTAAGCAGAAGGTCCCAGGTTCAATCAACAGCATCTCCAACTGAAAAGGCTCCAGGCAAATAGGTGTGCAGAACCTCAGCTGGAGACCCTGGAGAGCGGCTGCCAGTGTGAATAGACAAGACTGACTTGTTGGACTGAGGGTCTGATTCAGTATAAGGCAGCTTCATATCTTCAGAAGTGGTTTTTCCCACGCTCCAGGAAGGGACCCAGCCACCCCCATGCGCCCCACAGTTTTGATCCCCCGGGTTTACAGAGTACCAGGTGCTAAGGTGCTTACCCACATAGACGGGGGAGTTCCTTCTGCTGGCGAAATCGTCGATGTAGGAGATGCCGAAGGACTGGATGGGAACGGTGCCGATGCCCAGCAGACCCTGCCCGAGCAACAGGAGGAAGAGAGCCAGCTGGCTTTCATCTGCTCCTAGCACAGTGCACTGCTGGGGCTTAGACCTGGTCTTCTGGTCGGGGAGGCAGACGTCTGTAAGGTTGGATTTTTCTGTAGAGGCAAAAGGGGACATGGTTAGTCTTCCACTCCTCCTTGCCTGCTCTGTCTAGCCCGGGGGTGTCGAGCATGCAAGTTTTGGGGCCAAATCAGGTCCCCAGAGGGCTCCTATCAGGCCCCTGAACAACTGGCTGTCATCTGCTTCCTTCTCTCTATATCTTGCTTCCTTCTGCATCACAGATTGCTTTGCCAGGCTCTCTCAATCGCACAGGAACTACAGAACAAAGCGTCTGCTCTCTCAATCGCACAGGAACTACAGAACAAAGCGTCTGTTTTCTCCGTTGGCCTCTCTTCCTTCTCTCTTCTCTTCTCTTCCAAGCCACTCTTCCTTCTATTGGATGAGGCTCCCCCCCAGTCCCTGGGGGAAGGCAGGATAGAGCCAGAGCTTCCTTTGCCCAGTTCCTTGGATCCCATGGGAGAAATACAAAGAAAGCATCTTTAAGACCAACATGTGCTAAGGTTTTAGCATGTTTTAAGTTTTTAAAAAAAACGTATTTGTGTTTTTCTGTGTCCTTATAAAATGTATATCTCTGCTACTTAATCTTAAATAGGTACACACATGGCCCGGCCCAATATGGCCCAGCCCGGCCCAACAAGGTCTCATTTATGTCAGATCCGGCTAGGGTTGCCAAGTCCAATTCAAGAAATATCTGGGGACTTTGGGGGTGGAGCCAGGAGACTTTGGAGATGGAGCCAGGAGGCATTGGGGGTGGAGCCAGGAGGCATTGGGGGTGGAGCCAGGAGACTTTGGGGATGGAGCCAGGAACAAGGCTCTGACAAGCATAATTGAACTCCAAAAGGAATTCTGGCCATCACATTGAAAGGGACCGCACACCTTTTCAATGCCTTCCCTCCATTGGAAATAATGAAGGATAGGGGCACCTTCTTTGGGGGCTCATAGAATTGGACCCCCTGGTACAACCTTCTTGAAACCTAGAGGGTATTTCAAAGAGGGGCACCAGATGCTATGCTGAAAATATGGTGTCTCTAACTCAAAAAACAGCTCCCCCAGATACCCGCAGATCAATTCACCATCATACCCTATGGGCATCATGGAGTGCATAGGGAATCATGGAGTGTTTAGCAGACACTTCCTCCCCCCGCCCCCCCCCGCTTCCTGATGACCCTGAAGTGGGGGGAGGGCCTTCAAACCGGGGGATTCCCTGCCCCCAACTGGGGATTGGCAACCCTAGATCTGGCCCTCGTAACAAATGAGTTTGATACCCCTGGGCTCTCCACTTTTTAAAACTTTCTATGCCAGGGGCCCTCACTAGACCCTCTTGTGGCAAATTCCACATTTTAATCACTCGTTAAGAAGCTTTTCCTTTTGGCCAACTTGAATTTACTGCCCATCAGCTTCACTGGGTGCCTCCAAGTTCTTGTATTTTGGAGTCTAGCCTCCTGTCCCAGCCAGCTCCTCTGAATGGACAACAACACGGCAGAGAGGCTGAGGCCTTCATAACAACATCAGAAGAGCCCTGCTGGATCAGACCAGGGAGGGTCCATCTAGTCCAGCCTCCTGCCTCACACACTGTCCATCCAGTTCCTCTGGAGGGCCAACAACAGGGCAGAGAGGCCGAGGCCTTCCCCTGAGAAGAACCTCAGAAGAGCTCTGCTGGGTCAGACCAGGGAGGGTCCCTCTAGTCCAGCCTCCGGTCTCACACAGTGGCCAGCCAGTTCCTCTGGAGGGCCAACAACAGGGCAGAGAGGCCAAGGCCTTCCCCTGAGGAGAACATCAGAAGAACCCTGATGGATCAGACCAGGGAGGGTCCATCTAGTCCAGCCTCCTGCCTCACACACTGTCCAGCCAGTTCCTCTGGAAGGCCAACAACAGGGCAGAGAGGCCGAGGCCTTCCCCTGAGGAGAACATCAGAAGAGCCCTCCTGGATCAGACCAGAGAGGGTCCCTCTAGTCCAGCCTCCGGTCTCACACAGTGGCCAGCCAGTTCCTCTGGAGGGCCAACAACAGGGCAGAGAGGCCAAGGCCTTCCCCTGAGGAGAACATCAGAAGAACCCTGATGGATCAGACCAGGGAGGGTCCATCTAGTCCAGCCTCCTGCCTCACACACTGTCCAGCCAGTTCCTCTGGAAGGCCAACAACAGGGCAGAGAGGCCGAGGCCTTCCCCTGAGGAGAACATCAGAAGAGCCCTGCTGGATCAGACCAGGGAGGGTCCATTTAGTCCAACCTCCCGTCTCACACAGTGGCCAGCCAATTCCTCTGGAGGGCCAACAACAGGGCAGAGAGGCCGAAGCCTTCCCCTGAGAAGAACCTCAGGCCGAAGCCTTCCCCTGAGAAGAACCTTCCCCTGATGGATCAGACCAGGGAGGGTCCATCTAGTCCAGCCTCCTGCCTCACACACTGTCCATTTAGTCCAACCTCCCGTCTCACACAGTGGCCAGCCAATTCCTCTGGAGGGCCAACAACAGGGCAGAGAGGCCGAAGCCTTCCCCTGAGAAGAACCTCAGGCCGAAGCCTTCCCCTGAGAAGAACCCCTGAGAAGAACCTTCCCCTGATGGATCAGACCAGGGAGGGTCCATCTAGTCCAGCCTCCTGCCTCACACACTGTCCATTTAGTCCAACCTCCCGTCTCACACAGTGGCCAGCCAATTCCTCTGGAGGGCCAACAACAGGGCAGAGAGGCCGAAGCCTTCCCCTGAGAAGAACCTCAGGCCGAAGCCTTCCCCTGAGAAGAACCCCTGAGAAGAACCTTCCCCTGATGGATCAGACCAGGGAGGGTCCATCTAGTCCAGCCTCCTGCCTCACACACTGTCCAGCCAGTTCCTCTGGAAGGCCAACAACAGGGCAGAGAGGCCGAGGCCTTCCCCTGAGGAGAACCTCAGAAGAGCCCTGCTGGGTCAGACCAGGGAGGGTCCATCTAGTCCAGCCTCCTGCCTCACTGTTGTGACCTAGGCTCAAATGGGAGAACTGTTACTTTGGAGGGAAGCCGAACAGGCCAGAGCTGGAACTACACACCAGGGTTCCAGAGAAGTCCTAAGCGTGCCCAATCAGGGGAAGGTAAAACATAAGTAGCCAATCAACATCCAGGCTCATACTGTACCCTGATAGGCCCTTAGGGCCCTGTAAATAGCCAATCCGTGTAGATAGTTAAGGACCAATCAGAAGGGGGCAAGAATTGTATAAAAGAGCGGGCAGTTTGAACTGGGGTTTTGTTCCTGAAGTAAAGCTTGCTGAAATCACTCTCCGACTCTGGTCTCTTATTGCGCCGACCCCAGTACTTCACACTGGCGACGAGGATGGGATGCCAGTAAGAACCAGCAACAGAACCAGGAACACGGGAAGCGGCTAAATCCGAGCCATCTGGGTCACACCCCCGCTCGCAAGCCGCCCAGACGCGCTGCCAAGAATGGAGGCTCCAGCCAACCTCCTACAGCCCTTTAGCATCGATCGCCCCGAGCTGTGGGACTCGTGGGTAGATTCTTCCAGTCATACCTGGCCTTCCGGAATATTACAGAGGCCACCATGCAGAGAGCTCTGCTTATCAGTACGTGTGGCACGGAGACCGTGGACTTAGCCAGGGCACTGCTCCAACCCAGGAAGCTCTGAGAGACGCCGGTGGACGAAATCATCAGCGCTCTGGAGAAGTACTTCCAGCCCCAGCCAACCAAGCTCACCCGGCACTGGGACTTCCGACAAACGACACAGAAGGCAGGCGAAACCGCCATGGCGTTCTTAACAAGCCTGCGCCGGGTGGCAAGCCGATGCAGTTTCGCAGACCTCAACGAAGCCCTTCTCAACCAGTTTGTATGGGGCTTGAGGGACGAAAAACTAGTGCGGAAACTCCTGTCCCTCTCTGATTGCAACTTAACAAAGGCAATTGACGTGGCCACCAGCTGGGAGAAGGGCAGATCAGCAGAGCCACGGCTGACAAGACAGGCTGCGGCACACCAGATCAACCCTGAACCATCTACTGAGGACTCGGACGAGGACAAAGCTCTACAAACCGGCTATCGTTCAGCAGGAAGGAAGACCACCCATGTCCCACAGGGCATGAGACACAAGACACCACCTGCATGTGCAAGTTGCGGGGGCCAGCACGAGCGGAAGACCTGCCGATTCCGGAATGCCACCTGTCGACTCTGCAACAAGGACGGCCACATCGCCTGCGCCTGCAGATCCAAATCCCGAGCACGCGGCCCGCAAAGATCTGCGCACTCCGAGGGCCAGCCAGACTTCGAGATAGACGCTCTCCACGCCCACCGATACCCGGTACAGTACCTACCCTCGCCAGTCAGGCCCTCCAAAATCCGGGTCAATGTAGGGATCGGGGGGGGGGGGGTGCCCTGCCAAATGGAGGTGGACTCTGGGTCAGCATCATCCATCATAGCGGCAGAGACATTTTTTAAAATTCCCACCAGGCTGAGGCCTCGTCTCAGGGACCCGGGGTTTACCTTAGTGGACTTCCAGAAAAATAAGGTGCCTATCTTGGGAGTGGGGCCGGTCCCAGTCCAATACAGGGGGTTCAAGGGCCAGCTGCAGGTGCTAGACCTTTTGGGTCTTGACTGGTTCAAGCCCCTGGGACTAGAGATCAGGGGGGTCAATAAGACTGTCGGAGTGGACTTTAACAAGGTTTGCGAAGAGTTCCCGGCCGTTTTCGACCGCACTTTGGGCTGCTATACGGGTCCCCCGGTCTCACTACACCTCGACCCCACAGTGCGGCCTATTAGGCTTAAAGCGCGGCGAGTCCCATTCGCGCTCAAGCCTAAAATTGAAGAGGAACTGGATAAACTGATTGCACAAGGGATACTAGAGCCTGTCACCCACGCAACCTGGGAAACTCCCATCGTGACCCCAGTCAAGCCCAGTGGGGAGGTGCGGATTTGTGCAGACTACAAGTGCACCCTCAACAAGGCTCTTCAGGCCCACGCATACACTGTGCCCATCGTCAGCCACGTTCTAGCCACCGTAGCCGGTGCAAAAATTTTCAGCAAGTTGGACTTGGCCCAAGCTTACCAGTAGCTGCCGGTGGATGAGGCCACGGCCAACGCCCAAACAACGCTCCGACTCTGGTCTCTTACTGCGCCGACCCCAGTACTTCACACTCACACAGTGGCCAACCAGTTCCTCTGGAGGGCCAACAACAGGGCAGAGAGGCCGAGGCCTTCCCCTGAGAAGAACCTCAGAAGAGCCCTGCTGGATCAGACCAGGAGGGCCCATCTAGTCCAGCCTCCTGTCTAACACAGAGGTCAACCAGTTCTTCTGGAGGTGCAACAACAGGGCAGAGAGGCTGAGCCCTTCCCCTGAGAAGAACATCAGAAGAGCCCTGCTGGGTCAGACCAGGGAGGGTACACCTAGTCCAGCCTCCTGTCTCACACAGTGGCCAGCCAGTTCCTCTGGAGGGCCAGCAAAAGGGCAGAGAGGCTGAGGCCTTCCCCTGAGAAGAACCTCAGAAGAGCCCTGCTGGGTCAGTCCACAGAGGGTCCATCTAGTCCAGCCTCCTGTCTCACACAGTAGCTAACCAGTTCCTGGAAGGCTGACAACTGGGCAGAGAGGGCGAGGCCTTCTGCTGAGGAGAACATCAGAAGAGCCCTGCTGGGTCATACCAGTGAGGGTCCATCTAGTCCAGCCTCCTGTCTCACACAGGGGACAGCCAGTTCCTCTGGAGGGCCAACAACAGGGCATGGAGGCTGAGGCCTTGCCCTGAGAAGAAGAAGATATTGGATTTATATCCTGCCCTCCACTCCGAAGAGTCTCAGAGCAGCTCACAATCTCCTTTACCTTCCTCCCCCACAACAGACACTCTGTGAGGTGGCTGGGGCTGGAGAGGGCTCTCACAGCAGCTGCCCTTTCAAGGACAACCGCTGCCGGAGCTATGGCTGACCCAAGGCCATTCCAGCAGCTGCAAGTGGAAGAGTGGGGAATCAAACCCGGTTCTCCCAGATAAGAGAGCTCTGGCTGACCCAAGGCCATTCCAGCAGCTGCAAGTGGAGGAGTGGGGAATCAAACCCGGTTCTCCCAGATCAGAGAGCTCTGGCTGACCCGAGGCCATTTCAGCAGGTGCAAGTGGAGGAGTGGGGAATCAAACCCGGTTCTCCCAGATAGGAGTCCGCACACTTAACCACTATACCAAGCTGGCTCTTTGAAGAACATCAGAAGAGTCCTGCTGGATCAGACCAGGGAGGGTCCATCTAGTCCAGCCTCCTGTCACACAAAGTGGCCAGCCAGTTCCTCTGGAGGACCAACAACTGGGCAGAGAGGCCAAGGCCTTCCCATGAGGACATCAGAAGAGCCCTGCTGGATTAGACCAGGGAGGGTCCCTCTAGTCCAGCCTCCTGTCTCACATAGTGGCCTATCAGTAGAGAACTTAGAGGAAGAAGTCCTTTTCTGCCTTCCTCACAATACAAGAACTCGTGGACACTCCATGAAATTGCTGAGCAGTCGGTTTAGAACAGATAAAAGGAAGTCCTTTTTCATAGAATTATAGAGTTAGAAGGGACTTCCAGGGTCATCTAGTTCAACCCCCTGCACAATGCAGGAAACTCACAAACACCTCACCCTAAATTCACAGGTTCCTCATTACTGTCAGGTGGCCATCTAGCCTCTGTTTAAAAAAGGGTTATGAACACATGGAATTCACTGCCACAGGAGGTGGTGGCAGCTGCAAGCACAGCCAACTTCAAGAGGGGATTGGATAAACATATGGAGCAGAGGTCCATCGGTGGCTATTAGCCACAGTGTCTGGGGCAGTGAAGCTTTGTACTCTGGGTGCTTGGGGGGGGGGCAACAGTGGGAGAGCTTCTGGAGTTCTGGTCCCCCTAGTGGACCTCCTGATGGCCCCTGAGTTTTTTTACCACTGTGTGACACAGAATGTTGGACTGGTGGGTCTATGAGCCTGATCCAACATGGCGGGGATTGAACCTGGGACCTTTTACTTGCCAAGCAGATGCTCTACCACTGAGCCACAGCCCCATTCATGGCTCTCCAGGATCTCCAGCTGAGGTTTTTCATGCCTACTTGCCTGCACCCTTTTGAGTTGGAGATGCCAGGGATTGAACCTGGAACCTTCTGCTTACCCAGCAGATGTTCTACCACTGAGCTACAGGCCCATTCATGGCTCTCCAGGGTCTCAAGTCGAGGTTCTTCATGCCTACTTGCCTGAATCCTTTTTAGTTGGAGATGCCATTGATTGAACCTGGGACCTTCTGCTTACCCAGCAGATGTTCTACCACTGAGCCACAGCCCCATTCATGGCTATCCAGGGTCTCAGCCTGAGGTTTTTCACGCCTACTTGCCTGGACCCTTTTTAGTTGGAGATTCTGGGGATTGAACCAGGGACCTTCTGCTTACCAAGCAAATGCTCTACCACTGAGCCACAGCCCCATTCACGGCTCTCCAGGGTCTTCAGCTGAGGTTCTTCACGCCTATTTGCCTGGACCCTTTTGAGTTGGAGATTCTGGGGATTGAACCAGGGACCTTCTGCTTACTAAGCAGATGCTCTACCACTGAGGCACAGCCCCATGCATGGCTCTCCAGGGTCTCCAGCTGAGGTTTTTCACGCCTACTTGCCTGGACCCTTTTTAGTTGGAGATTCTGGGGATTGAACCAGGGACCTTCTGCTTACCAAGCAAATGCTCTACCACTGAGCCACAGCCCCATTCACGGCTCTCCAGGGTCTTCAGCTGAGGTTCTTCACGCCTTCTTGCCTGGACCCTTTTGAGTTGGAGATTCTGGGGATTGAACCAGGGACCTTCTGCTTACTAAGCAGATGCTCTACCACTGAGGCACAGCCCCATGCATGGCTCTCCAGGGTCTCCAGCTGAGGTTTTTCATGCTTACTTGCCTCGACCCTTTTAGTTGGAGATGCCGGGGACTGAACCTGGGACCTTCTGCTTACCAAGCAGATGCTCTACCACTGAGCCACAGCCCCATTCATGGCTCTCCAGGGTCTCCAGCTGAGGTTCTTCACGCCTACTTGCCTGGACCCTTTTAAGTTGGAGATGCCGGGGATTGAACCT
Source organism: Heteronotia binoei (assembly GCF_032191835.1). Taxonomy (NCBI): domain Eukaryota; kingdom Metazoa; phylum Chordata; class Lepidosauria; order Squamata; family Gekkonidae; genus Heteronotia; species Heteronotia binoei. Next base: position 193,511,017 of record NC_083225.1, read on the forward strand.
GGGACTTTCTGCTTACCAAGCAGATGCTCTACCACTGAGCCACAACCCCTTTATCCATCCCCCGCAAGGCTCAAACAGGACATTGATCAAAAGCCCTTACCCGGAACGGAGCGATCGAACTCGTAGATTCCCAGGACGAACTGAGGAAGGGCGATGATGAAGGCCGCGACGGAGACCAGCATGGCCCCGCAGCCGATCACCCGGGGCCTGTGGACTCGGCTCCCGAAGTAGCTCACAAAGATTATCAGCAGCGTGTTCCCCACCTGGGTGAGCAACAGGAGAGGCCTGAGAGGCCTGCGGGAACACAGGAGAAGAGCTGCCCACACCCTTCGGAGGAGAGGGAAGGAGAAAGGATGGCCCAGTCGCAGGTGGTACCTCGTTGAAGGAGCCCACCAATCCGGACGTCTGGTGGGAGAATCCGAAGCGCTTCTCGATGCTCGAAATGGAGGCCTTCATTAAGCTAGAGATCATCAGCTGTGTGAGTTGCAGAAGACTCAGGCATGCCACGAAGAACTGCAAGGAAGAAAAGGGGCAAACACTGGAATCCATGAGAACATAAGAGAAGCCATTTTGGATCAGACCAATGGCCCATCCAGTCCAATACTCTGTGTCACGCAGTGACCCAAAAAACCAGGTGCCATCAGGAGGTCCTCCAGTGGGGCCAGGACACTAGAAGCCCTTCCACTGTGCCCCCCACCCAAGCACCAAGAAGACAGAGCATCACTGCCCCAGACATGAGAACATAAGAGAAGCCATGTTGGATCAGGCCGATGGCCCATTCAGTCCAACACTCCGTGTCACACAGTGGCCAAAAAACCCAGGTGCCATCAGGAGGTCCACCAGTGGGGCCAGGACACTAGAAGCCCTCCCACTGGGCCCCTCCCAAGCACCCAGAGCATTACTGCCGCAGACATAGGAACATAAGAGAAGCCATGTTGGATCAGGCCAATGGCCCATCCAGTCCAACACTCTGTGTCACGCAGTGGCCCAAAAAACCAGGTGCTATCAGGAGGTCCACCAGTGGGGCTAGAAGCCCTCCCACTGTGCCACTCTCCAGCACCAAGAGTACAGAGCATCACTGCCACAGACAGAGAGCTGCACAATGCACTGTGGCTAATAGCCACTGTTGGACCTCTGTTCCATGTGTTTATCCAATCCCCTCTTGAAGCTGGCTATGCTTGTAGCCGCCACCACTTCCTGTGGCAGTGAATCCATGAAACTCTGTTGAGCCTTTTATCTTATACCAGCTGGGGGATGTATGGAAGGAGTGGAGGCAACTGAGACCACCAACTGCAGAATTGGACTTTTTTTTTTAGACCGTATTGTTTTTAGATTATATATTGTTTTATTATATGTCTCTGGTCTTAACCTTGTGTTATTGACCGTTCTTACCCACTCAGAGCCCATTCGGGAAAATGTGGGCTCTAAATCGAAAATAATCAATCAATCAATCAATCAATCTAGGCCTTCAGGTTTTCATTCCATCTAAACAGCTCAATGCGCTGGGGATGGTCCTTCACTCCTTCAATGGCACCTTTGAGAATGGAAGGTCTGTGGGAGGGAATGCCAGACTGTGGCTCTTTCGCGCAAATGGCGAAGCTCTCAATGCCCCCTCAGCCCCGTTGGCCAGCTTGGAGCAGGCATTTGTCTCTTTAAATCACTTCTCAAGTCAAGCGGTATGGGGAATGTATGTAAAGTTGCTGTCTCTCAGCCTCCCCCTCCCTCTCCCTATCCATTCCCTTCCTCCCTCCCACCCTTCCCTCCTCCTCTACCTCCCCCTCCCCTCCCCCCTCCCTATCCTCCTAATTCCTAATTCCTCCTCTTCCACCAACTACTCCTCCCTCCTCCTCCTCCTTCTCCCTCACCCTCCCTCTTCTCCTCCTTACTTCCTTCCCTCCCTCCCTTCCCTCCTTCCTTCCTTCCTCTTCTCTCCTTCCTCCTTCCCTTCTTTCCTCCCTCCTTCCTTCTTTCCTCTCCTTCCTTCCTTTCCTCCTTCTTTCCTCCCTCCCTCCCTTCTCTCCTTTCCTCCCTCCCTTCTCTCCTCCCTCCCTTCCTTCTTCCCTCCTTCCTTCCTTCCTCCCTCCCTCCCTTCTCTCCTTCCTTCCCTCTTTCCTCCCTCCTTCCCTCCTTCTTTCCTCCCTCCCTCCTCTCCTTTCCTCCCTACCTCCCTTCTCTCCTTCCTTCCTTCTTCCCTCTCTTTTCTTCCTTCCCTCCTTCTTTCCTCCCTCCCTTCTCTCCTTCCTTCCCTCCTTCCTTTTTTCCTTCCTCCCTCCCTCCCTTCCCTCCTTCTTTCCTCCCTCCCTCCTCTCCTTTCCTCCCTTCCTCCCTTCCTCCCTCCCTTCCTTCCTTCCTTCCCTTCCTTCCTTTCTCCCTCCCTCCCTCCCTTCCTTCTCTTTTCTTCCTTCCCTCCCTTCTCTCCTTCCTTCCTTTCTCCCTCCCTCCCTCCCTTCCTTCCTTCCTTCCTTCCTTCCTTCCTTCTTTCCTCCCTCCTTCCTTCTTCCCTCTCCTTCCTTCCTTCCTTCCTTCCCTCCTGCTTTCCTCTCTCCCTTCGTTCTTCTCTCCTTCTTTCCCCCCTCCCTCCCTCCTCCCTCCCTTCTGTCCTTCCTTCCTTCTTTCCTGCCTCCCTCTCTCCTTCCTTCATTCTTCCCTCCCTCTCTCCTTCCTTAATAATAATAATAATTTTTATTTATATCCCGCCCTCCCCGCCGAGGCAGGCTCAGGGCGGCTTACAGACATGGAAAGTGCCATGATTACAATAAAAACATTATATAATAAAATACAATAAAATACATTTAAATAATTTAATTAAAACCACAACAGTTCAGGTGCTATAATACAAGACAGTGTATATCAGATGGCTAGGTGTCACTTCAGGATTCCGTCTTGTAGGCCATTTGAAAAAGGACAGTTTTACAGGCCCTGCGGAACTGATTATAGTCCCTCAGGGCTTGAACCTCCGCTGGTAATTGATTCCACCAATGGGGAGCCGTTATTGAGAAGGCCTGTTCTCAAGTTGTTTTCAGTTTGACCTCCCTTGGTCCAGGGATTTTTAGGAGATTTTGGGAGCTAGATCTCAGTGCTCTCTAGGGGATATATGGAGAGAGGCAGTCCCTAAGGTAGACAGGTCCTCGGCCATAAAGGGCTTTAAAGGTAATAACCAGCACCTTGTAATGAACGCGGAACACGATTGGCAGCCAGTGCAGCTCCCGCAACCTAGGCTGCATGTGCTCCCACCGAGGTAGTCCCACTAACAGCCTGGCCGCCACATTCTGCACTAGCTGCAGTTTCCGAGTTCGGTACAGGGGCAGCCCCATGTAAAAAGCATTACAGTAGTCCAACCTCGAGGTGACCGTTGCATGGATCACTGTTGCTAGGTCGCCACGTTCCAGGAAGGGGGCCAGCTGCTTCGCCCTCCTAAGATGGAAAAAGGCAGCTTTAGCAGTGGCTGCTATCTGTGCCTCCATAGTGGCTGCTATCTGTGCCTCCATTGTCAAGGAAGGCTCCAGAAGCACTCCCAGGCTCTTGACCCTGCGCACTGGTATCAGCGACGCACCGTCAAAGGCTGGTAGGGAGATCTCCTCCCCTGGCCCGCCTCGACCCACGCAAAGGACCTCTGTCTTTGCTTGATTCAACTTCAGCCCACTCGACTTGATCCACCCTGCCACGGCTTGCAACGCCTGGTCTAGGTTCTCAGGGACGTCGCCAGTCCGGCCGCCCATCAATAGATAGAGCTGGGTGTCATCAGCATACTGGTGACAGCCCAGTCCGTACCTTTGGACAATCTGGGCAAGGGGGCGCATGAGGATGTTAAACAACATCGGAGAGAGAACTGCCCCCTGAGGCACCCCACAATTGAGTAACCGCCTCTGGGACAGCTCTCCTCCAATCGCCACCCTTTGTCCCCGACCCTCAAGGAAGGAGGAAAGCTACTGTAAGGCTAGCCCCCAAATTCCTGCGTTGGCAAGGCGGCGGGTCAGCAGCCGATGGTCGACCATATTGAACACAGCCGATAGGTCTAACAACAGCAATACTGCCGAGCCGCCTCGATCCAGATGTCGCCGGAGGTCATCCATGAGGGCGACCAACACTGTCTCCGTCCCATGGCCTGGGCAGAAGCCGGACTGGTATGGGTCTAAGGTGGAAGTGTCATCCAAGAAGCCCTGTAACTGCAACGCCACAGCCCTCTCAATGATTTTGCCCAAAAAGGCAGATTTGAAACCGGCCGATAGTGAGCCAATTCGGCTGGATCAGATGTAGCCTTTTTCAAGAGAGGCCAGACCACTGCCTCCTTCAGGGGCATTGGAAAAGAGCCCTCCAAAAGAGATCTATTTATGATGTCCCGTATAGGACATCTTAGCTCCTCCCGGCAGGCCTTAATTAGCCCGGAGGGGCATGGGTCCAGATCACAGGTAGTTGGGCATGCAGTGACAAGGATTCTGTCAACTTCCTCCAAGCTGAGCGGGTCGAATTGGTCCAGGATCAAACCAGAATACACGTACGGGGCCTCGAGTTCACTTGCTTTATCTAATATGGCAGGGCAGTCGTGGCGGAGCGACTGGACCTTGTCTGCAAAAAAATTCGTGAAAGCCTCACAGCCTATCTCCAATTCCTTAACATTTGGTTTGCTTTGTGGCAATGTAGTAAAGTTCCGAATTATACTAAATAATTGTGCCGGGCGTGAATTTGCAGACGCAATCTTAGCCGCAAAGTATATTTTCTTTGTGGCCTTGACTGCCATCTCATAGGACCTCATAAACTCCCTATAAGATGTTCTAGCCGCTTCGTCACGAGTATGCCGCCATTGCCTCTCTAGCCGTCTAAGACCTTGTTTCAGCTGGCATAACTCCGGGGTGTACCACGAAGCCAGCTTAGTCCGATGTCGCAGAGGGCGTCAAGGTGTGATCTCATCAATGGCCCTAGATAGCCGGCTATTCCAGGTCTCAACCAGGTGTCAGAACTTGTATCTTTACTGCTGGTTCCCTATAATGTGACCAATGCTGTATTGTACTTTTACTGTGGCTCAGAGCTGCTTTGTTACTGAACCAAACTGACTCCATGTTGTAACCTTTGCTTAACCCAAAGTGCTTGAATAGTAATTAACCTTGCCCCACTGGTATCCAAAATATTTGGGGCTGTAGAATGAGTTATGTTATGTCTCTGCACATTCTCACACTGGGACCCTTTGAAGCCGAACAGCATGGCCTTCGGAGTAGGGAGGCATCCTCTCGACTGATAGTGATGGTGAGAAGACAGATGTGCCTGTAACGGTGTGAATTGTGGCTTTGTGAGATGTTTGCTTTACGTGTATAAAATTGAGTTGGTGCTGGCTCTCGCCATCACTGTTATCTTGCTTCTTCCAGTGCTTAGTTCTCTCTAATAAAATCCTAGCTTTGTAACCAAGTATGGGATCCGTTTGAAGTTCTTAAGTTCTGACATTATAACAGTGATCCCATTGTTTCGTGGCTTATCTGTACTGGAGGCTTGGCCCGATGGCGGCAAAAGTGCCAGACGATGGAGAGCCCACCACCCCAACGGAGGACCCGCCGCTCGACCCAAAAGTGACGGGGGTTCGGCGAAAAATTAAGGTCCCAGCACCTTTCTCGGTCGACGCGTTCCCCGCCCCGCGAACCTGGAGCCCGCGGAAGTCTACGGCAGCAATCGACGCCGCGGAGCAACGGTACAGAAGCATGTTGGGCGAAGGGGGAGCCGGAGACGGCGACGACGACCAGGCAGAGGGCCCGGAGCCCCGAGGGGGAGACGACCAGATCCGGACCCTCCGCAACGACTTATTCGACTGGGTGCGGGAGATCCACGACGACGTACATCGGTCCCGCGTGACGATGGCCGAAGAGATGCAGCAGAACCTGGGCGCGATTTACGACCAGCTCCGCACTTTGCAAACTGCGGTCCTGGGGGTCCCGGTTGGAGGGCTGCCACTGGGGCAACCGCCCGCGGCCCCGCCGGCTCCACCGGCCCCAGCCCCGCAGGCTCCGGTCGCCCCGGCCCCGCCGGCTCCGGCCGCCCCGGCGCCGCCGGCTCCGCCTGCCCCAGCGCAACCGGCTCCGCCGGTCCCGGCCCCGCCGGCCCCGGCTGCTCCGGCGCCGCCGGCTCTGCCCGTTCCGGGGCCCCCGGCGCCACCTGCCCCGATCCTGCCGGCCCTACCGGGCCCGGCGCCACCGCCGGTGGCGCCTCGAGCCCCGGGGGGGGCCGAGGGTCGAGGAAGAGAGTTGAAGATTACTTTCGACGGGAATCCCGAGGACGTGGAGTACTTTACAATACAGTGCGACACGTTCTTCACCCACTGGGGTGCAGATTACCCGACCGAAGCCAGCCGAGTGTACCACATCGCGTCCCGACTGAGAGGCTCGGCCCGCAAGTGGTACGTGGGGCTCTTCATGGGGAGAAAGCCCGAACTAGCTACCGTGGCGGGGTTCCTGCACGCGATGCTCCGCCAGTATGGCGATCCTCTATGGGAGGAGAAGGCTGTCGCCGCCCTTCAGCGCATAGAGCAAGGCAACCGCTCCACTCACGAGTATGCCACCGAGTTCCTGGGGTACTGCGCAGCAGCGAGGGGCTGGAACGAGGTTATGAAATATACCGCGTTCATCAATGGTCTGAACCCGAACATCCTCGACCGCTGCTACAGCCAAGGGAGACCCGACACGTTGGTCGGATGGATCCAACTGGCCGGAGAAGTGGAGACCAACCTCCAACACGTGGGGATGCGGCGGTAGCAGCTGGCGAAGAAGGGGGCCAAACTCACCCCGACTAAAACCGAAGGGCGGAAGACCCCGGCGACCTCAACCCCGTCTCCCGCCCGCAAGTGCTTCAGATGCGGAGACCCGGATCATCTCGCCGCCAACTGCCCAGTGAAAGCAGGGTCTACCCCACCCACGGCGAAGCCAACCGCCCCGGGGCCGAAAAAGAAGAAGAGCAGCCGCTCGAAGGAGCCCAGTCGGGGCTCCGTCGCCACTTCCTTGGCGACTGACGAGGATTTTACCACCGACCTGGCGACAGTGGAAGAGTCGACCGAGGAGTCGGACGACACCGAGTCGGCGGGAAACGACAGCGACCTGCTTTAATGGGTGCCGCAAAGCAGGTCCAACAACAGCCGGCACTCCTCACGGTGAGAGCCTCGGGGGGTTTACTGTTTATGGCCGTTACCCTCCTTAACCCTAACCTAAAGAGATTCATGCACGCCCGAGCGCTAATCGACTCAGGGTGTAACAGGGACCTGATCACCCCCCGCCTAGTAGAGGCGTTGGGATTAGCCACCTCGCCACTGCCACAACCGATGCAATTCCAGCAGATGGACGGGGGTCCCATGAGGGGGGAGCCATGTACTCTAGAGACTCAGGCGGTCCCGGTAGGAACCGAGGAGCATTGGGGGATTGAGACTTTCGTAATTGCCCCCTCTTGCTCTTTCGACGTGGTGGTAGGCTCGGCTTGGCTCGCCCGCCACCAACCAGACATAAGGTGGGAGGAACAAATCGTCCGGTTCCCAGATTGGAGGTGCGAGCACCACCACTGGCGCCCCGAATGGGGGCCGCACGCTCCCCCCCAAAACATGCGAGCTTGCCTCACACTCGAGGAGGTCGCCTCAATCCCCGCGGAGTACCGGGATTTAAGGCTAGCGTTTAGCGAGAAAGAAGCGGACGAGCTACCGCCCCACCGCCCTACGGACTGTGCCATTGAGCTGATCCCAGGGCAGCAGCTTCCCAAGGCGAAACTGTACTCCATGGGTTGGGCGGAGAAAGCTGAACTCCGAAAGTTTTTGGACAAGAATCTTAAGCGCGGCTTCATACGACCGGCCACAGCCCCCCATGCCGCCCCCGTCCTCTTCCGAAAAAAAAAGGACGGGTCTCTTAGACTTTGCACAGATTTTCGTGCGATAAACGGGATTTCCATGTCCAACGCCTACCCGATCCCGTTGATAAAAGACTTGTTGAACACCGTAGCAAAGGGAAAAGTATTTACCAAGCTTGATCTCCGAGACGCGTACTTCCGTGTCCGCATCAAAGAGGGGGACGAGTGGAAAACAGCCTTCAACACCCCTTTGGGACAGTTTGAGTACCTAATTATGCCCTTCGGACTGCAAGGGGCCCCTGGTGTATTCATGAACTTTATCAATGAAGTGCTACGGGACTTCCTTTTTAAGGGGGTGGTGGTGTACCTTGATGACATCATTATCTATTCACAAGATCTAAAGTCTCATGTGCCCCTGGTCAGAAAAGTGTTAAGCACCCTTTGTAAACACAAACTGTATGCCAAATTGTCAAAATGCGAATTTCATAAGACCGAACTGGACTACTTGGGTTTCCGGGTGTCGGGGGAGGGATTGTCAATGGACCCCGCAAAGGTCCAAGCGGTGCTAGACTGGGAGCCCCCTCGAACCCGCAAACAATTACAAAGTTTTATCGGGTTCGCTAACTTTTACCGCGATTTTATTAAGGGGTTCGCTACAGTCATGCTCCCCCTCACGGAACTCCTCAAAACCAAAGGGAAGGGTGACGAGGCGAAAAAGCCAGGCGCGCGCCTAACGTGGACGCCTGACTGCCAAAAAGCTTTCACTGAACTGAAACGCCTCTTCACCTCCGAACCCGTGTTGGCTCATCCCGATGAACTGAAACCCTTCGTGGTCCAATGCGACGCCTCCGACGCCGCAGTGGGAGCCATATTAATGCAAAGAGGGGGAAATGGGGTGCTCCGACCGTGTGCCTATATCTCAAGGAAATTTTCCAATGAACAGAGAAATTGGTCAGTCTGGGACAAAGAGGCGTTTGCAGTCATGTTTGCCCTAAAAACCTGGCGCTCCTGGCTTGAGGGTGCGAGAGTCCCCTTTGAAATCTGGACCGATCATAAAAACCTTGAAGCCCTCACCGGGCGCCGCAAAATGACTGCAAAGCAAATCCGGTGGGCAGGCTTCTTTGCTAAATTTGACTTTGTGCTAAAACACATCCCAGGCTCAAAGAACTTTTTAGCAGACGCCCTCTCTCGCATGCCACAACACGACAGTCTCCGGGAGGAGGTAGTGGACTCGCTAATTTCCCCCTCAGCCATTTCGGGGGGGGGTCACTACCCGCTCCGGCAAGCAGACCAGCCCTCCGGACTCAGACCTGCTGCCTCGATTCCTCTCAGAATATAACCAGGAGGCTGACCGCCCACCTAACTTGGTTAAAGCTGAAAACGGGCTCTGGCTGCACAATGAAAAAATCTATGTGCCCACTCCCCTCAGAAAAGAAGTCTTGGAACGCTGCCACTCTAGTCGCCTGGCCGGCCACTTTGGCTATGTCAAAACTCTCAACTTGCTTACCCGTCAGTTTTGGTGGCCAAAAATTAAAAAAGATGTGTCGGAATTTGTTCTTTCATGTCCCACCTGCCTCATGGCAAAGCGAAGGGGGGGTAAACCCCCGGGCCACCTGGTTCCCCTCCCTACAGCCACCCGGCCTTGGTCGGTAGTCTCCATGGACTTCATTGTCGAACTCCCACCTTCACAGGGCAAAACAGTCATCTTGGTCGTAGTCGACACATTTTCAAAGCAAGCCCACTTCATCCCATGCAAACAGCTACCCACGGCCAAAAAACTCGCCCAACTCTTTTTCACCCACATTGTACGCCTACACTCATTCCCGGACAAGGTCATTAGCGACCGCGGGACGCAGTTCGTTGCCAACTTCTGGCGGGAGTTCTGCAAACTTGCTGGCATTGAGCAAGGACTGAGCTCTGCCTACCACCCCCAGTCGGACGGACAGACGGAGAGGGTTAATGGTCTTCTGGAACAGTACCTCCGCTGTTTCATTAATTTCCAACAGTCCAACTGGGTGGACCTCCTCCCTTTTGCGGAATATGGCTACAACAATAGCCTCCATAGCTCGACCAAAACCTCCCCTTTTCAAATTATCAATGGTTACGAGGGCAAGCCGTTTCCCACACTCGCCCTCCCGGCCAGCCCGTCCGAACCAACATCATGCCAACAATGGTGGGAGGGCCTTCGTGAAGGCTGGAAGGGTATTCAGGAAAACCTGGAGGAAGCGAAGAAAGCCTACAAAAAGCAATTTGACAAAAAACACTCCCCAGAGTGGGACCTAAAGGTGGGGGATACAGTTTTCCTGTCAACAAAAAACCTTCCCCTTCCCCAGTCCTGCCGTAAACTCGCACTGAAGTTCCTTGGGCCTTTCAAAATCAAAAGGGTAATAAACAAAGTAACGGTAGAACTCGAGCTACCCAAATCTCTAAGTAAGATCCATCCTGTTTTTCATTGCAGCTTGCTTCGGAAAGACCCTGGTGCTACGTCCTTCCATCCCAGGGCCCCACCGCCCCCTCCGACGACAGTGAGGGGTCAGAGTCACCATGAAGTCCAGGAGATCCTGGACTCCAAAGTCAAACGGGGGAAACTGTATTATTTGATCAGGTGGAAACACTTCCCCCCGAGCTGTGACGAATGGGTCGAATCTCAGAACGTAGCTGCGCCGCAACTGCTGAAAAAGTTTCACCTACTGTACCCGCACAAGCCCAAGGCTGGCCCCGCGGGAGGGGGCGCTTAGGGGGGGCAGTATGTCAGAACTTGTATCTTTACTGCTGGTTCCCTATAATGTGACCAATGCTGTATTGTACTTTTACTGTGGCTCAGAGCTGCTTTGTTACTGAACCAAACTGACTCCATGTTGTAACCTTTGCTTAACCCAAAGTGCTTGAATAGTAATTAACCTTGCCCCACTGGTATCCAAAATATTTGGGGCTGTAGAATGAGTTATGTTATGTCTCTGCACATTCTCACACTGGGACCCTTTGAAGCCGAACAGCATGGCCTTCGGAGTAGGGAGGCATCCTCTCGACTGATAGTGATGGTGAGAAGACAGATGTGCCTGTAACGGTGTGAATTGTGGCTTTGTGAGATGTTTGCTTTACGTGTATAAAATTGAGTTGGTGCTGGCTCTCGCCATCACTGTTATCTTGCCTCTTCCAGTGCTTAGTTCTCTCTAATAAAATCCTAGCTTTGTAACCAAGTATGGGATCCGTTTGAAGTTCTTAAGTTCTGACACCAGGCCATCAAGGGGATCGCCAGAGGGCCAGGGATCCCGCAGTGCCGTTTGGAACCGTTTCGGGTCCATCTGGCTCCGCGGGCGAGCCATAATAGGCTTGTCGCCTTAACAGGTTTGGGGTGGCATGTCTACACGAGCCTTAAGGGCAAGGTGGTCCATGGCACCACTTCAGTGGCTATATCATCCACCATAACCCCGGACGCAAAGATCAAGTCTAACACGTGCCCGGCCTGGTGAGTGGGAGCTGTAACAAATTGAGAGAGTCCTAGTGTTGCCATGGATGACACTAGGTCTGTCGCCTGACTAGAGGCCGGGTCATCGGCATGGACGTTGAAGTCACCCAGGATTATCAGCCTTGGGTGCTCCAACGCCCAGCCTGTCGCCGCCTCGAGTAGGGACGGTAAGGTGCTGGCTGGTGAGTTAGGCGTACGGTATACCAGCCAGACTGCCAACCCCTCTCCAGCTTCCCACGCCAAACTGGCACATTCGATACCCTCGATCCTTGGGGCCGGGAGCACCCTGAAGGAGTAAGCCTCTCGTATAAACAACGCCACTCCTCCTCCCCGCCCGCTGGTCCGCGATTGGTGAAAAACCGAATAACCTGGGGGAGCTGTTTGTGAGAGGGCCACTGTGTCACCCTCTCGTACCCAGGTTTCGGTCACGCATGCCAGGTCCATGTCCTGTTCGAGTATAAACTCTCGAAGGACTGAGGTCTTATTATTAATGGACCTGGCGTTGCATAACACCAATGACGGAGGCGAGTTATTCAGCCTGACCCTACTACTTGTCACCGTTGTGATGGGACGCAGATTGTAGGGTGAACGAGCACTGACTTGTCTCAGTCTCCCTCCCTTATATTGTCTGCTCCCACCGCCATACCTCCCCCTCCCCAGGAGCACTGGAATCCCTAGACCAGCCATTCCCCACTGGTAGTAGCCACTGTCTTAACTGCCACCGATGCACAACAATCACTAATACCCTCCACCCACTCCGCCCTAATAGGTCCCAACAGTCAAATCAACCTAATAAAACCCAACCCTCAATTTCTCTTATATTAATTGGACAAATAAATAATTTAAATCTAATGGCAATAATTAATTATAAATCCCGCCCCATTAAGCATCTTCAATTTAATTCGCCAATAATATCCATATAAGTTCAGACCCCTTCTTTCCTCCCTCCCTTCCTCCTTCTCTCCTTCTTTCCTCCTTCCCTCCCTCCCTCCTCTCCTTTCTTCTTTCCTCCCTCCCTTCTCTCCTTCCTTCCTTCTTTCCTCCTTCCCTCCCTTCTCTCCTTTCTTCTTTCCTCCCTCCCTTCTCTCCTTCCTTCCTTCTTTCCTCCTTCCCTCCCTCCCTTATCTCCTTTCTTCTTTCCTCCCTCCCTTCTCTCCTTCCTTCCTTCTTTCCTCCTTCCCTCCCTCCCTTCTCTCCTTTCTTCTTTCCTCCCTCCCTTCTCTCCTTTCCTTCTTTCCGCCTTCCCTTCCTCCCTTCTCTCCTTTCTTCTTTCCTCCCTCCCTTCTCTCCTTCCTTCCTTCTTTCCTCCTTCCTTCCTGTGGCTCTCAAACATCTGACATTTATTCTATGTGGCTGTCATGTTAAGCAAGTTTGGGCACTCCGACTCTATGGGGAATGGAACAGAGAAGGGAGGCATGATGGGGACTATTTAATAATAATAATAATAATAATAATAATAATAATAATAATAATAATAATAATAATAATAATAATAATAATAATAATAATAATAATAATATTTATTTATATCCCGCCCTCCCCGCTGAAGCAGGCTCAGGGCGGCTAACAAGACATGGCATGTACCATGATTATTATACAAGTCAATTATAAAATACAGTTGATAAATACAATTAAAACGGTTACATAAAATTTTTGAAAACTACAATAAATTAAAGGTGCTACGTTCAGTAAGGTGTTTGTCAAGCATGGTGAAATTCCATTGTTAATGCATTGTTTTATGGTCCTGCCAAACCTGGTCCGTGAAGTATCATGGAGGACCTAACTTTGCTAGTTTGTTATTCTTTCCCTTCCCCCCTTCCATGCTTTATGGCCTGTAATTAGAAGTAGTGAGAATTGAAACTAAGTAGTCAGCACCTTCCCATACATTCCAGTAAGGGAGTGAGAGACATCTGGAAAAGCAAGGACACAGTCTTGATAATGCTATGGGAAAGTAGACAGTATATGTGTGAATGCTACCCCGCAACCCCATCCCTTGGAATCCCTTTGAAGTAGCCCTTAAAAGTATTGTATCAATGTATGGTTGGTATTACTCTCACTCAAGAACCTGTTACCAAAGTATCGGTCTACCAATAAACGCAGTCTTTGTATCAACTTCGACTCGTCATTGAACCCACATGCTTGACATTATTCCCCATAGAGTTGCCAACCTCCAGGTGGGGCCTGGAAATCTCCTGGAAGTACAACCGATCTCCAGCCGACAGAGGTCAGCACGGGGAGCCCTGCCATGAGAAAACAGGGCTGGGTTTGAGCTTTCAACGCTTCCCATTCCACAGTGCTTGAATAGCTTTGCGAGGGTCAGGCATAGCTATCTTCACACTGTGGTTCCGAAGGAATCCTGGGAAAGGGGGTGACAGCAGCAGAATTCAGCTTCCTTGGCAATCTCCGCTTTCTTCGGGGAAAAGATGCACGTTGCTAAACTTGCCAAGGTACGCCTGGAAACATGTAGGTAAAGCCAGCTCATTTCTCCAATGCTGAAGAATCTAGCCGGCTGCTACATGCCCCTGTCTTTTTAAAATCCTGACAAATGGGGGCGTGGGGGGGGGGGGAGAACTTAACCCTTTCCTTATCTCAGAAGGGAAGCTGGGGAGTCCTGATTCTCCTAGCAGGCAATTCCTACAAAGGTTAGGCGGTGGCAGAGGTTGAACAGAGAGAGAGAAAAGCCCATCCAGGTATTTGGGAAACCCAGAAGGGCAGGGCGGGGCTGCAGGCCAAAGCAGGATCGTTCCCCACTCCTCCACTTGCAGCTGCTGGAATGGCCTTGGGTCAGCCAGAGCTCTTGTAGGAGTTGTCCTTGAAAGAGCAGCTTCTTTGAGAGATCTCTCAGCCCCACCACCTCACAGGGTGTCTGTTGTGGAGGGAGAAGATATAGGAGATTGTTAAGCCGCTCTGAGACTCTGATTCAGAGAGAAGGGCGGGGTATAAATCTGCAGTCGTCTTCTCCTTATTCCATGAGTATTTGTATTGTGTGTGTGTGCATGTGTGCGTGTGTGTGTGTGCAGGGGTCATTTTGTAGAAAACCAGGAGGCAGAGCTCATTGGCATAACTCAGGAGGGGGAGGAGGGGGGAGAAAAGAGCCCCGCGGGCCTGATCAAAGCCTTGGGCAGGTCAGATTCGGTAATGAAGACCCTGTGAATTTAGGGGGAGGTCTTTGTGAATTCCTTGCATTGTGCAGGGGGTTGGGCTAGATGACCCTGCAGGGCCCTTCCAACTCTATGATTCTGTATGATCACCATATTCAAGCACTTGAAGGACTTTCATATAGAGCAGGAGTGCCAACGGTAGCTCTCCAGATGTTTTTTGCCTACAACTCCCATCAGCCCCAGCCATTGGCCATGCTGGCTGGGGCTGATGGAAGTTGTAGGCAAAAAACATCTGGAGAGCTACCGTTGGCCACCCCTGATATAGAGGAGGATGTGGAATTTTTTTCTGTGGCCCCAGAAGGTAGGACCAGAACAAATGGGTTGAAATTTAATCTAAAGAGTTTCTGGCTCAACATTAGGAAGAACTTCCTGACCGTTAGAGCAGTTCCTCAGTGGAACAGGCTTCCTCTTTGGGAGGTGGTGGGCTCTCCTTCCTTGGAGGTTTTTCAACAGAGGCTAGATGGCCATCTGACAGCCATGAAGATCCTGTGAATTTAGGGGGAAGTGTTTGTGAGTTTCCTGCATTGTGCAGGGGGTTGGGCTGGGGTGTCCCTTCCAACTCTATGATTCTATGATTCCTCCACAGGGCCACTGAGGGGCTTTTTCGGGAATCGGGCAATAACATTGCCTTGTTCCTCAAATGGTAAGGAATGAAATGACTGAACAAGATTTACATGCATTCGGTCCAGCTGCTTATCTTTTGAGGGAGATGGCCAAGGGGGGAAGATTTTGGTTTCATCTGCTTGGCTAAAACTCTCACAGGCCATCCTGTCAACGAAAGGGTCGGGGAGGGGAGTAGGGTTGCCAATCCCCAGGTGGGGGCAGGGGATCTCCCGATCTGGAGGCCCTTTCCCCGCTTCAGGGTCATCAGAAAGCACCGGGGGGGGGGGGAATGTCTGAAGGTGACTCCATTATATTCTATAGAGACCGATTCCCATAGAGCAGGAGTGTCAAACGTGCAGCCCAAGGGCCGGATCAGGCCCCCAGAGGGCTCCTATCAGCCCCCTCCCCAAGCAACTAGGTGTCATCTGCTTCCTTCTCCCACCGTCTTGCTTCCTTCTGCGTTACAGGTTGCTTTGCAAGGCTTGCTCAGTCGCACAGGAGCTACATAGCAAAGCCTCAATTTACTCCATTGGCTGAGGCTCCACTTCCTCCTAATCCCCTAGGAAAGGAAGGAAAGAGCCAGAGCTTCCTTTGTCCAGTTCCCTGGATCCCATTACTTCTAGTACTTTTAAGACCAATGAGTGCTAATGTTTTAAACATGTTTTATTAAGTTTTTTTTTTAAAAAAAAATTGTTGTGTTTGTCTGTGTCCTTTATAAAGTTTATATCTCTACTATCTAAACTTAAATAGGAACACACATGGCCCGGCCTGACATGGTCTCATTTATGTCAAAGGATTGCTGAAGGAGGATAGGGAAATGGCTGAGAAGCTGAATGCATTTTTTACCTCCGTCTTCACTGTGGAAGATGAGAAGTGTTTGCCTGCTCCAGAACCACTAATTTTGGAAAAATTTAATAATGAATGGCGAAAGTTTCAGAACTATGTGGAAGAACATTGGAGAGTGAAAGGACACTTGGTGATATTTGATAATGGATAACTTGTTTATCAGCTATTTTTAATTTACTGAGACAAGAATGATAGCTAAAATGAGAGTATGAGAAAATATTTTGCTCTTTCTTAAAAGATTATAATAAGATAGATAATATGACAATTTAGTAATATATTGGATCATTAATCGAATGAGGTAAAAACCATAAAGAAGTATAAGTTCCTTTTTTCTTTTTAAACAGTTTTTTTTAAAATGTTAAATTCCCTTTATTGCTTTTATATGCTTTTATATTGTAAGTAACACCGGGGAAGTCTTGAAAGGGAGGAGGGGAGGTGGAAATGTGATGCAACGTATTGACTTTTATTTGAGAAAAGTAAATGAAATAGTGATATAATATGTTGTAGAATAATAATAAAAAATTGTTTTTACAAGACTTGGTCTCTAGACCCCTCACCATCTTCGTCGCCTTCTTTTATACCCTTTCCAGCTTGTCTATATCCTTCTTAAAATGTGGTGCCCAAAACTGAACGTAATACTCCAGGTGAGGTTTTACCAAAGCAGAGTAAAGCGATACCATCGCATCACGTGATCTGGACACTAGACTTCTTTTTTTTTTTTGCCACTTAAAATATGCTTTTATTGTGTAACACATATATACAAACAAAAAAGAAAATATGAACTGTCAACAATCGTTACAATCAAGATCTTTCACCCGTCCCCCTGAGCTGGAGGGGTAAATTTACAACTCCATTTCAGATTACTCGCCAAAAGACATTCCTAAGAAAAAAAGACAATTTTATTGAAAAATGGTTTTCTTTTTTTGTTGAATTCTTATTGAAAAATGGTTTTCTTTTCTGAGCCTGCTTCGGTGGGGAGGGCGGGATATAAATAAAATTTATTATTATTATTATTTTGAGCATGCTCACTCAAAGAACTCAGTCAAATGTCAGTTACCTAAGAAATACACTGATTTTCTATTGTAGTGATAGGGTTGCCAAGTCCAATTCAAGAAATATCTGGGGACTTTGGGGGTGGAGCCAGGAGACACTAGGGGTGGAGCCAAGATCAAGGCTGTGACGAACATAATTGAACTCCAAAGGGAGTTCTGGCCATCACATTTAAAGGGACGGCACACCTTTTCAATGCCTTCCTTCCATAGGAAATAATGAAGGATAGGGGCACCTTCTTTTGGGGCTCATAGAATTGGACCCCCCGGTCCAATCTTTTTGAAACTTGGGGGGTATTTTGGGGAGAGGCACTAGATGCTATACTGAAAATTTGGTGCCTCTACCCCAAAAAACACCCCCCTCCCAGAGCCCCAGATACCCACGGATCAATTCTCCATGATTTTCTATGGGAATAAATCTCCATAGGGAATAACAGAGTTCCCAGCAGACATTTCTCTCCCCTCCCCCCCCCCGCTTTCTGACGACCCTGAAGCGGGGGAAGGGCCTCCAAACCAGGGGATCCCCTGCCCCCACCTGGGGATTGGCAACCCTATGTAGTGACGTGAATTAATCTATGTGCCTTGTTTACTTACAGTTTATATTTTAATGATTTTTTGTTATTGTATTTGGTTTGTATTTTTTCTTGTTGACTTTATAAAGGTTTAATTGTTTTTAAAGCATTTATTCGAAAAAAAGGGGGTGAAGTCAGAAGATTCTTTTTGTGCAAAGCTAAAAAAAATTTCTGCCAGGGGGAGGGAATAAGGAAGTGCTCAAAAATACTTACCTTGACAGAGTGAAAGGGTTTAGCGGAGAAGACGCTTTTCTTGAAGTCTGACATAATTTCATACACACTTTCAGCTTCTGTAAAAGAAAAAAATGTGCCATTTAATGCACCGAGGTTTTCCATTGAGCGCAAATGTTCTTCAGAAGAAGACTGCAGATTTATACCCCGCCCTTCTCTCTGAATCACAGACTCAGAGTGGCTTACAATCTCCTTTATCTTCTCCCCCCACAACAGACACTCTGTGAGATGGGTGGGGCTGAGAGGGCTCTGACAGCAGCTGCCCTTTCAAGGACAACTCTGCGAGACCTATGGCTAACCCAAGGTCATTACAGCAGGTGCAAGTGAAGGAGTGGGGAATCAAACCCAGTTCTCCCAGATAAGAGAACTATGCCTGACCCAAGGCCATTGCAGCTGGTGCAAGTGAAGGAGTGGGGAATCAAACCCGGTTCTCCCAGATAAGACAGCTCTGGCTGACCCAAGGCCATTCCAGCAGCTGCAAGTAGAGGAGTGGGGAATAAAACCCGGTTCTCCCAGATAAGAGAGCTCTGGCTGACCCAAGGCCATTCCAGCAGCTGCAAGTGGAGGAGTGGGGAATCAAAGCCGGTTCTCCCAGATAAGAGAGCTGTGGCTGACCCAAGGCCATTCCGGCAGCTGCAATTAGGGGAGTGGGGAATGAAACCCGGTTCTCCCAGATAAACGTCTGCATACCTAACCACTAGGAAGAAGAAGAAGTCTCCTTTATCTCCTTCCCCTGTGAAGTTGCTGGGGCTGAGAGAGCTTTCACAGCAGCTGCCCTTTCAAGGACAACTCCTGCAACAGCTATGGCTGACCCAAGGCCATTCTAGCAGCTGCAAGTGAGGAGTGGGGAATCAAACCCGGTTCTCCCAGATAAGAGAGCTATGGCTGACCCAAGGCCATTCCAGCAGCTGCAAGTGGAGGAGTGGGGAATCAAACCCGGTTCTCCCAGAGAAGAGAGCTCTGGCTGACCCAAGGCCATTCCAGCAGCTGCAAGTGGAGGAGTGGGGAATCAAACCCGGTTCTCCCAGATAAGAGAGCTCTGGCTGACTCAAGGCCATTCCAGCAGCTGCAAGTGGAGGAGTGGGGAATCAAACCCGGTTCTCCCAGATCAGAGAGCTCTGGCTGACCCAAGGCCATTCCAGCAGCTGCAAGTGGAGGAGTGGGGAATCCAACCCGGTTCTGCCAGATAAGAGAGCTCTGGCTGACCCAAGGCCATTCCAGTAGCTGCAAGTGGAAGAGTGGGGAATCAAATCCAGTTCTCCCAGATAAGAGAGCTATGGCTGACCCAAGGCCATTCCAGCAGGTGCAAGTGGAGGAGTGGGGAATCAAATCCAGTTCTCCCAGATAAGAGAGCTATGGCTGACCCAAGGCCATTCCAGCAGGTTCCGGTGGAGGAGTGGGGAATCAAACCCGGTTCTCCCAGATAAGAGTCCACACACTTAACCACTACACCAAACTGGCCCAGAAGTTTATCCCCCATCCAGAATGTTTGTTTCTCAGTTGTTACCTAGAACTCAGCACTCATCCTTGTTAAAATGCATCTTGTTCACATCTGCCCACTTTTCCAGCATGTTCAGATCTCGTTGAATTCTATCTTCTGGTGTATTCAGTGCTCCTCCCAATTTGGTGTCATCTCCAGATGTAGTGAGAAGCCCCTCCACACCCTCATCCAGATCACTGATGAAAATATTGAAAAGTACCCGGCCCAAAATTGAGTCCTGTGGCCCCCCACTGGACACCATCCTCTATCCAGATGTAATGCCACTGACAACTACTCCTTGAGAGCAGTTCTCCAACCTGTCCCCTGTCCACCTCACTGTCCTAGACTCCAGCCCACGGTCCTCTAATTTACCCATCAGAACATCATGATGCATTCAGTATCTATGTATAGTGTTAGGACTTAATTATGATTGTGTGGTGGGCTGTCATCAATCGCTGGGTGAAACAGGGGGCTGGTCTGGATGCACCACTGGTCTGATCCAGCAGGGCTGTTCTTATTAAGGCCTCGGCCTCTCTGCCTGTTTTTGGCCCTCCAGAGAAACTGGCTGGCCACTGCGTGAGACAGGAAGCTGAGTGAGATGGACCCTCCCTGGTCTGATCCAGCAGAGCTCTTCTGATGTTCTTCTCAGGGGAAGGCCTCGACCTCTCTGCCCTGTTGTTGGCCCTCCAGAGGAACTGCCTGGCCCCTGTGTGAGACAGGAGGCTGGACTAGATGGACCCTCCCTGGTCTGATCCAGCAGAGTTCTTCTGATGTTCTTCTCAGAGTTCTTCTGATGTTCTTCTCTGGGGAAGGCCTCAGTCTCTCTGCCCTATTGTTGGCCCTCCAGAGGAACTGGCTGGCCACTGTGTGAGACAGGAGGCTGGACTAGATGAACCCTCCCTGGTCTGATCCAGCAGGGCTCTTCTGAGGTTCTTCTCTGGGGAAGGCCTCGGTCTCTCTGCCCTATTGTTGGCCCTCCAGAGGAACTGGCTGGCCACTGTGTGAGACAGGAGGCTGGACTAGATGAACCCTCCCTGGTCTGATCCAGCAGGGCTCTTCTGAGGTTCTTCTCAGGGGAAGGTCTCAGCTAGGGTGACCATAATGTCTGAAGGCCAGCCAGGGACAACTGGGGGGGGGGAGGCAGGGGTGCGCGCGTGCGGAGCGCGCGCGCGTCGCCGGAAACAAGGAAGTGACGTCACTTCCTGTGACATCATTTTCCCCCGCCGTCACCTGCCGGAAACGGGAAGTGACATCACTTCCTGTGACATCATTTCCCCCAAATGACATCATTTTCCCCAAATGCCACTGCCAGGAAACAGGAAGTGACTTCACAGCACTTCCTGTGACGTCCCCAAAAATCCCCCAAATATCACCGCCGGAAACAATTTTGTTCTCAAATCCTGTATATACTTCATCAGTATATGGGATAAGGCACTTTCTCAACTGTGCTGCATAATGCAGCCTATTTATTTTGTCCTGTTGGCTCTGTTGGCTCTATCTGCGCCACCCTTCATCACTTTCGGGGTGTGGATCCCCCAGTGGGGTGGTCTCCCGACTCCCTCCGCTGACTGTTTCTGATAGCCCTGCGCCCCCTCTTTCATTTGATATGTGTCCCGTGCGGGTGCCACCCCTCCCGCCGGGAGATGCCGCAAAATGAGCCCCCTTGAGGCTTATGGCGGCAGGGCTCGGGGGAAGCGAGCTAGACTGCTGTTCTTTTGAGGGGTTATAGAGTGTTTCGAGCCCGTCCCTGTGGCATCGGTCCCATCGTTGTGGGACCCAGGGGGCCGGCGCAGCGGCACGCCGAAGCAGCCTGTCACTAAAACACAGGTCGAGATGCAGGACAGGAACCTGGAAGTGACCGACAGGCTGCTTCAGCGTGCCGCTGCGCCGGCCCCCTGGGCCCCACAATGATGACCCCGAGCCCTGCCGCCATAAGCCTCAAGGGGGCTCATTTTGCGGCATCTCCCGGCGGGAGGGTGGCACCCGCACGGGACACATATCAAATGAAAGAGGGGGCGCAGGGCTATCAGAAACAGCCGGCGGAGGGAGTCGGGAGACCACTCCACTGGGGGATCCACACCCCGAAAGTGATGAAGGTGGCGCAGATAGAGCCAACAGAGCCAACAGGACAAAATAAATAGGCTGATTTATGCAGCACAGTTGAGAAAGTGCCTTATCCCATATACTGATGAAGTAAATACAGGATCTGAGAACAAAATTGCACTAGAAGACACAAACACAAAGCTCCCTTACACTGAATCAGTGCTTGGGTCCACCAAAGTCAGTATTGTCACATAAGAGAAGCCCTGTTGGATCAGGCCAGTGGCCCATCCAGTCCAACACTCTGCGTCACATAAGAACATAAGAGAAGCCCTGTTGGATCAGGCCAGTGGCCCATCCAGTCCAACACTCTATGTCACATAAGAACATAAGAGAAGCCCTGTTGGATCAGGCCAGTGGCCCATCCAGTCCAACACTCTGTGTCACATAAGAACATAAGAGAAGCCCTGTTGGATCAGGCCAGTGGCCCATCCAGTCCAACACTCTGTGTCACACTTAAGAACATAAGAGAAGCCCTGTTGGATCAGGCCAGTGGCCCATCCAGTCCAACACTCTGCGTCACACTTAAGAACATAAGAGAAGCCCTGTTGGATCAGGCCAGTGGCCCATCCAGTCCAACACTCTGCGTCACATAAGAACATAAGAGAAGCCCTGTTGGATCAGGCCAGTGGCCCATCCAGTCCAACTCTCTGCGTCACATAAGAACATAAGAGAAGCCCTGTTGGATCAGGCCAGTGGCCCATCCAGTCCAACACTCTGTGTCACATAAGAACATAAGAGAAGCCCTGTTGGATGAGGCCAGTGGCCCATCCAGTCCAACACTCTGCGTCACATAAGAACATAAGAGAAGCCCTGTTGGATCAGGCCAGTGGCCCATCCAGTCCAACCCTCTGTGTCACACTTAAGAACATAAGAGAAGCCCTGTTGGATCAGGCCAGTGGCCCATCCAGTCCAACACTCTGCGTCACATAAGAACATAAGAGAAGCCCTGTTGGATCAGGCCAGTGGCCCATCCAGTCCAACACTCTGTGTCACATAAGAACATAAGGAAGGAAGGAAGGAAGGAAGGAAGGAAGGAAGGAAGGAAGGAAGGAAGGAAGGAAGGAAGGAAGGAAGGAAGGAAGGAAGGAAGGAAGGAAGGAAGGAAGGAAGGAAGGAAGGAAGGGAGAAAGGGAGGGAGAAAGGGAGGGAGGGAAGAAAGAAAGGAAGGAGGGAAGGAAGGAAGGAAGGAAGGAAGGAGGGAGGAAGGAAGGAAGGAGGGAAGGAAGAAAGGAAGGAAGGAGGGAGGGAAGAAAGGAAGGCCACCCCCAACCGCCAGCCCCCACCCCCCGCTTTCGGCGGCCCCCTTACCTACGGCGGCGGCAAGTCCGGCGGCGGTGGCGGAGAGGCCTTTCCGATGCCCTCCCGGGCCTCCGCCAGCACGGGGGGGGTGGTAGAGGCCGGGGAAGCGTCGGAAAGGCCCGCGGGGGGTCGCTGGAGGGCCTCCAGCGACCACCGCGGGCCTTTCCGACGCCCTCCCGGGCGGAGGAGGACGGGGGGTGGGGGTTTCCAGCCCCGGGAAGCCTCGGAAAGGCCCGCGGGGGTCGCTGGAGGGCCTCCAGCGACCACCGCGGGCCTTTCCGACGCCCTCTCCGGGCGGAGGAGGACGGGGGGGGGGTTTCCAGCTCGAGAAGCGTCGGAAAGGCCCGCGGGGGTCGCTGGAGGGCCTCCAGCGACCCCCGCGGGCCTTTCCGACGCCCTCCCGGGGGGAGGAGGACGGGGGGTGGGGGTTTCCAGCCCCGGGAAGCCTCGGAAAAGCCCGCGGGGGTCGCTGGAGGGCCTCCAGCGACCCCCGCGGGCCTTTCCGACGCCCTCCCGGGGGGAGGAGGACGGGGGGTGGGGGTTTCCAGCCCCGGGAAGCCTCGGAAAGGCCCGCGGGGGTCGCTGGAGGGCCTCCAGCGACCCCCGCGGGCCTTTCCGACGCCCCTCCCGGGGGGAGGAGGACGGGGGGTGGGGGTTTCCAGCCCCGGGAAGCCTCGGAAAGGCCCGCGGGGGTCGCTGGAGGGCCTCCAGCGACCCCCGCGGGCCTTTCCGACGCCCTCCCGGGGGGAGGAGGACGGGGGGTGGGGGTTTCCAGCCCCGGGAAGCCTCGGAAAGGCCCGCGGGGGTCGCGGGAGGGCCTCCAGCGACCCCCGCGGGCCTTTCCGACGCCCTCCCGGGGGGAGGAGGACGGGGGGTGGGGGTTTCCAGCCCCGGGAAAGCCTCGGAAAGGCCCGCGGGGGTCGCTGGAGGGCCTCCAGCGACCCCCTCGGGCCTTTCCGACGCCCTCCCGGGGGGAGGAGGGCGGGGGGTGGGGGTTTCCAGCCCCGGGAAGCCTCGGAAAGGCCCGCGGGGGTCGCTGGAGGGCCTCCAGCGACCCCCGCGGGCCTTTCCGACGCCCTCCCGGGCCTCCGCCGCCACCGCCCGGCCCCGTGCGCGGGCGGGGAAGGCGGCGAGTGAGGGAGGGAGCGTCCCTGCGCGTGCGCAGGGCGATCTGCGCACGCGCAGGGTCGCTCCCTCCCTCACTCGCCGCCTTCCCCGCCCGGGCGCGCGGCCCCCGGCTCTCTGGCTGGCTAAACCGGGACCTCTTAATGGTCCCGGTATACCCAGCCCGGGAGCCGGGAATTGGGGGCCAGAACCGGGAAAGTCCCGGGAGACCGGGACGGTCTGGCCACCCTAGCAGCCTCTCTGCCTTGTTGCTGGATCTCCAGAGGAACTGATTGGACCCGGTGTGAGTAGGCTTCCCAACCCTCCCGCCCTGGTGGGGGACCCCAGGATTTCCAGCCTCTTTCCCCGCTCCCCAAAAAAACAGAAGCAGGGGGAGGGGTGAAACGGCGCCAAGGAGCGTGGTGAGCCCCGCCTTCTCGAAGCGGGTGACGCCGCTGCGCAGCCGCCTCTTCTCCGTAGCTGCTCCTCCAAGATGGGCTCAGCCTGAGCCCATCTCGGAGGAGCAGCTACGGAGAAGAGGCGGCAGCGCAGCGGCGTTGCCCGCTCCGCTCCGCCTCTGATGTTAAAATCAGAGAAGGGGAGGCTGGAGGCAGGCCAGGAACGTAGCGAGCTGCGAATCTGGGTCCTTCTAGGCCCAGACTCGCGGCTCGCCACGCTCCTGGCCTGCCTCCACCCTCCTTGTCACACGCTCTGTGTGTCACAACCTCCACCTTGTCACACGCTCTGTCTGCGCCGCCCCGCTACTCACCACTTGCAAGCAGGCAGGGAGAGGCCAAGCAGGGCCGCGGGGGCGACTGGACGATGCAGCTGCTGCTGCTTTTCTGACCGGGAGCGCAAAGGTGCCTGGCAGCCTGGAGGAGGAGGAGCACCTTGTGCGGCCTGCTGCCGCTGGGGCGCCCCACCTGGACCTACTGATGGGATGCTCCGCCGGGCCCTGGGGGGGGTGGAAGGAGCAGCAGGCGGCGGCTGGGCCGGGAGGCGGCAGGGGCTTGGAAGAGGTGCCTTGTGCGGGGCTGCTTTGCCGCACCTTCGAGCCTGTGGGCCTGGTGACTCCTTGCGCAGCTACACACCCGAGCCACACACAAATGTGGGTACAGTCTTCCTGCCCTACATAAAATCTGTCACCGACTGCATTGGCAAAATTCTCAAACGCCATAATGTTGACACAGTCTTCAAGCCCACACAACAGATCCGCCACATGCTGCGCTCGGCCAAAGATATGAGAGATCCACTTTCAACCCCTGGAGTCTACAAAATACCCTGCTCCTGTGGTGCAGTCTACATTGGCACTACCCAACGCAGTATCAACACCCGTCTCACCGAACACAAGAGACACTGTCGCTTGTTTCAGCCAGAAAAATCAGCTGTGGCTGAACATGCACTTCAAGAAGGAGACCACATCATCCACTTTGAAAGAACTGAAGTCCTTTCTACGGTCTCACATTATCATACCCGCCTGAACAGAGAAGCTATTGAGATTTACAAACACCAGCACAATTTTAACAGAAAGGAAGAAGGCATTTTCATCCACCAATCTTGGTACCCAGCTCTGCAAAACACCCTACAGACTATAAATTGCAGAAGGTCACAGAACAACCAGCAAATTCCACAGAACAATCAGCACAGTCAACAACCATCTTCCTTATCTTCAAACCCCTTCCACCCTCCCAGCAATTAACATGGAACAATGGTCACATTCAACAGCCAGTTTCCTTATCACTACCCTTCCAGGAAGCCCCACCAAACAATGGGCACATCCACAAACTAATTGCCCTTTCATCACACCCCCTCCAGCCTAGAAATAGCAGCTCTCCAGCAGCCCTGGCCCCACTCAATGCACAAGCAGCCAAGAAGGTCTGAGCGCCTGCTCCGGCTGCAATGCCACTGAGGATGTTCTCCACAGCTGAGAAACGAAACGTCTGGAAAGAAACTTTCTCCAGTAGAACACGGCACTTGATCCCGAAAGATTCTACAAACCCTAATGATGTTACCAGCCGTGAAAACCTGAAATCTTTGATGGTTAAATACTATTGGTAATTGATTGTTTAGGGTCCTGCATAAGCTGGTCTGTGCATTGTCATGAAGGATCCGTTCCTCTTAGTTTGTTATTGGAGTTCAATTATGCTTGCCACAGCCTTGATCCTCCAGAGGAACTGGTTAGCCACTGAGTGAGAAAGGAGGCTGGACTAGATGAACCCTCACTGGTCTGATCCAGCAGGGCTCTTCTGAGGTTCTTCTCAGGGGAAGGCCACGGCCTCTCTGCCCTGTTCATTTGACCCTCCAGAGTAACTAGTTGGCCACTGCATAGACAGGAGGCTGGATTAGATGGGCCCATCCCTGATCCAGCAGGGCTCTTCTGATGTTCTTCTCAGGGGGAGGCCTTGGCCTCTCTGCCTTGTTGTTGGCCCTCCAGAGGAACTGGCTGGCCCCTGTGTGAGACAGGAGGCTGGACTAGATAGATTCTCACTGGCCTGATCCAGCAGGGCTCTTCTGATGTTCTTCTCAGGGGAAGAACATAAGAACATAAGAGAAGCCATGTTGGGATCAGGCCAACGGCCCATCAAGTCCAACACTCTGTGTCACACAAATTTATATACACACATACACTGTGGTTAATAGCCACTGATGGACCTGTGCTCCATATTTTTATCTAAACCCTTCTTGAAGGTGGCTATACTTGTGGCCGCCACCACCTCCTGTGGCAGTGAATTCCACATGTTAATCACCCTTTGGGTGAAGAAGTACTTCCTTTTATCCGTTTTAACCTGTCTGCTCAGCAATTTCATCGAATGCCCACGAGTTCTTGTATTGTGAGAAAGGGAGAAAAGTACTTCTTTCTCTACTTTCTCCATCCCATGCATTATCTTGTAAACCTCTGTCATGTCACCCCGCAGTCGACGTTTCTCCAAGCTAAAGAGCCCCAAGCGTTTCAACCTTTCGTCATAGGGAAAGTGCTCCAGCCCTTTAATCATTCTAGTTGCCCTTCTCTGAACTTTCTCCAATGCTATAATATCCTTTTTGAGGTGCGGCGACCAGAACTGCACACAGTACTCCAAATGAGACCGCACCATCGATTTATACAGGGGCATTATGATACTGGCTGATTTGTTTTCAATTCCCTTCCTAATAATTCCCAGCATGGCGTTGGCCTTTTTTATTGCAAACGCACACTGTCTTGACATTTTCAGTGAATTATCTACCATGACCCCAAGATCTCTCTCTTGGTCTGTCTCTGCCAGTTCACACCCCATCAACTTGTATTTGTAGCTGGGATTCTTGGCCCCAATGTGCATTACTTTGCACTTGGCCACATTGAACCGCATCTGCCACGTTGACGCCCACTCACCCAGCCTCAACAGATCCCTTTGGAGTTCCTCACAATCCTCTCCGGTTCTCACCACCCTGAACAATTTAGTGTCATCCGCAAATTTGGCCACTTCACTGCTCACTCCCAACTCTAAATCATTTATGAACAAGTTAAAGAGCATGGGACCCAGTACCGAGCTCTGCGGCACCCCACTGCTTACCGTCCTCCACTGCGAAGACTGCCCATTTATACTCACTCTCTGCTTCCTATTACTCAGCCAGTTTTTGATCCACAAGAGGACATGTCCTTTTACTCCATGACTCTCAAGCTTTCTAAGGAGCCTTTGATGAGGAACTTTATCAAAAGCTTTCTGGAAGTCAAGGTAAACAATATCTATCGGGTCTCCTTTATCCACATGTTTGTTCACCCCCTCAAAGAAATGTAACAGGTTAGTGAGGCAAGATCTTCCCTTGCAGAACCCATGCTGAGTCTTCCTCAATAACCCGTGTTCATCAATGTGCCTACTCATTCTGTCCTTGATAATGGTTTCTACCAACTTTCCTGGTATTGAAGTCAGACTGACTGGCCTGTAATTTCCCGGGTCTCCACTGGAACCTTTTTTAAAGATGGGGGTGACATTTGCTACCTTCCAGTCCTCAGGAACGGAGGCAGATTTTAATGAAAGATTACAGATTTTTGTTAGAAGATCCACAATATATGGTCGAGGACCTGTCTACCTTAGGGACCGTCTCTCCCCATATGAACCCCAGAGAGCACTGAGGTCAGCCGGAAAAAACTTGTTGACTACTCCCGGACCGAGAGAGGTGAAGCTGCAATGTACCCGTAACCGGGCCTTCTCCTCTGTAGCCCCGAGCCTATGGAACCAACTTCCAGAGGAAATGCGGGCCCTGCGGGACCTTGAACAATTCCGCAGGGCCTGCAAGACCTTCCTCTTCCGACTAGCTTTCGCTGACGAAGGAAGAAATTGTTAATGATAACCGCCATCCTAAAGAACAGTATTAGCACTTTTATTAACTTAATTAACTAATTTTAAACCTAATCAGAATTTTAATGCTTAAATGTAATTTTGTGTTTTTTGCTTTTTGTATAATTGAAATTTGTATGATGTTGTTAGCCGCCCTGAGCCTGCCTCGGCGGGGAGGGCGGGATACAAATAAAATTATCTATCTATCTATCTATCACAAGTTCAACTTTGAGTTCTTTCAGAACTCTCGGATGTATGCCATCCGGACCCGGTGACTTATTAGTTTTTAATTTGTCTATCAGTTGTAGGACCTCCTCTTTTGTCACCTCAATCTGACTCAGGTCTTTCAATACCCCTTCCAAAATTAGTGGTTCTGGGGCGGGCAAAATTTCTCATCTTCCACAGTGAAGACGGAGGCAAAAAATTCATTTAGCTTCTCAGCCATTTCCCTATCCTCCTTCAGTAATCCTTTTACCCCATGGTCATCCAAGGGCCCCACTGCCTCCCTGGCTGGTTTCCTACTTCTAATATATTTGAAGAAAGTTTTATTGTTGGTCTTTATGTTTTTTGCAATATGTTCCTCATAGTCCCTTTTTGCCTGCCTGATCACAGTCTTGCATTTGATTTGCCACAGCCTGTGTTCCCTTTTACTAATCTCACTTGGACTGGTTTTCCACCGCTTAAAGGAGTCCTTCTTACCTTTTACAGCTTCCATTACTTTGTTTGTTAACCACGCAGGCCTTTTCTTATGCCTGTTTGTGCCTTTCCTAACTTGTGGTATGTATTTTATCTGAGCTTCTAGGATTATAGTTTTAAATAGCATCCAAGCTTCCCCAAGGGTTTTGACCGTATGTACCTTTCCTTTCAGTTTCCTCCTCACATGCCTCCTCATCTCAGTGTATTTACCCCTTTTAAAGTTAAACGTGGTTGTGGCGGTCTTTTTGGACAACTCCCTATTTATACAAACGGTGAAATCAATAACATTATGGTCACTGCTCCCAAGTGGCGCAATCACTTTTACATCTCTCACCAAGTCTTGGGCATTACTTAGGACCAAATCCAGGATCGCCCCACCCCTGGTAGGTTCTGAGACCATCTGCTCCATAGCACAGTCATCGAGAGCATCAAGAAACTCAATCTCTTTCTCTCGACCAGAACACATATTGACCCAATCAATCTGCGGGTAGTTAAAATCACCTATTACGACACAGTTTTTACGTTTAGCTGCTATCTTTAAGCCTTCCATCTTATTATAATCGTCCTCTCTCTTTTGATTTGGTTGGCGATAACAAACTCCAATAGTTAAATTTCCTTTTGGGACCTCTATTTCAACCCAAAGCATTTCTAAAAGTGAATTTAATTCTCTGATCTCAGTCTTACTGGACCGTATATCCTCTCTGACATACAGAGCCACCCCACCTCCAACCCTTCCCTCCCTATCCTTCCGATATAGCTTATATCCAGGAATCACCGTGTCCCACTGATTCTCCTCATTCCACCAAGTTTCTGAAATTCCCACAATGTCTATGTTTTCTCCCAACACTAAACATTCCAATTCACCAATTTTACTTCGAACACTTCTAGCATTTGCATACAAACATCTATAATTTCCCAGGCGAGCTAGGCCTTAGCTAGCCTTAGCTAGGCCTTAGCCTCTCTGCCTTGTTGTTGGCCCTCCAGAGGAACTGGCTGGCCACTGTGTGAGACAGGAGGCTGGACTAGATGGACCCTCCCTGGTCTGATCCAGCAGGGCTCTTCTGATGTTCTTCTCAGGGGAAGGCCTTGGCCTCTCTGACCTGTTGTTGGCCCTTCAGAGGAACTGGCTGGCCACTCTGTGAGACAGGAGGCTGGACTAGATGGACCCTCCCTGGTCTGATCCAGCAGGGCTCTTCTGATGTTCTTCTCAGGGGAAGGCCTTGGCCTCTCTGCCCTGTTGTTGGCCCTCCAGAGGAACTGGCTGGCCCCTGTGTGAGGCAGGAGGCTGGACTAGATGGACCCTCCCTGGTCTGATCCAGCAGGGCTCTTCTGATATTCTTATGTTCACAAGCACTTTGCATCCCCAGAAGGAGAAGACAGGAAGACACAATGAAGAACTCCCCAGCATTCCTGTCTATTTCTGCAAAGATGTAATTCATATGTTTAATAGAGGCACCCACCCTCATAACGTACGTATGTCTGCCCCTGCTCTCCGGGAGGTCAAATCAGTTCATATTAAAGCCACACATGAAAAACATTCCGGGCTCCAACATTAACGGCGAAAGAGAGATGCATTGAATGGCTGCTTCAGTTTCCCTATCCTTCTGCTCTGCCCGAGAAAGGGGAAATCGAAGGGCTGATACAATTTGGGTCCTGTTCCCGCTGTCAAGGTTGATCTCGTCAAGGCAAGCAGAGCTGGACTGAACTGCGATGTTTCTCGGGAGAAACAAATGACCAGGAGGCAGAAATTCAAGAACATAAAAGCTGCAAGGCTGCCAGCTGACAACTGCAAATAGCTGCCATCGCCTCGGATGTAAGAAGCGGCGGGTCTTTCGGATCTATTCTTTTATGGGGAAACTTCCTAAGAAGGAACTGGAATGGAGGTCCTCTCAACGGGTTCACGTTCCACACCCCCACCCACTCCGAATGCTGTTGATTTGTCTCCTGTCAACTTTGACTGACAGCAGCTCCTCAGAGTCCCCAACAGTGTCAATCAATTAATCATTCATTTATTAGGTTTCAAAGCTCATAAGCCATACACCCATTAAAAAAAAAAAACCTTGCAAAGAGGGAGAAAGGCTCAAAAGAGCATCGGTGAGATGAAAGTCCGTTCAAAGGAAGAGGTGGGGCTCTTGATTTGATTTCATTTCCACCCCTTGGTTCTGGTCCTACCTTCCGGGGCCACAGAAAACAATTCCACACCATCCTCTAGAGCACAGCCATTCAAGGACTTGGAGATGGTGATCCTATCACCACAGGAGGTGGCAGCGGCTACAAGCATAGCCAGCTTCAAGAGGGGGTTAGATAAAAATATGGAGCAGAGGTCCATCAGTGGCTATTAGCCACAGTGTGTGTATGTGTATATATATATATATATATATATATTGGCCACTGTGTGACACAAAGTGTTGCACTGGATGGGCTATTGGCCTGATCCAACATGGCTTCTCTTATGTTCTTATGTTCTCAGCCGCCTCCTCTCCAGGCTAAACACTCCCAGCTCCTTCAATCTTTCCTCATAGGACTTGGTCTCCAGACCCCTCAGCATCTTCACTCTTGATTGGCATCATATAGAATCATAGAGTTGGAAAGGACCTCCAGGGTCATCTAGTCCAACCCCCTGCACAATGCAGAAAACTCACAAACACCTCCCCCTAAATTCACAGGATCTTTATTGCTGTCAGAGGGCCATCTAGCCTCTAGTGAAGACCCTCCAAGGAAGGAGAGCCCACCACCTCTCGAAGAAGCCTGTTCCACTGCGGAATCGCTCTAACAGTCAGGATGTTCTTCTTAATGTTGAGCCAGAAACTCTTTTGATTTAATTTCAATCCATTGGTTCTGGTTCTACCTTCCGGGGCCACAGAAAACAATTCCACACCATCCTCTAGAGGACAGCCCTTCAAGGACTTGAAGATGGTGATCCTATCACCTCTCAGCCACCTCCTCACCAGGCTAAACATCCCCAGCTCCTTCAGCCTTTCCTCATAGGACTTGGTCTCCAGACCCCTCATCCTCTCTATGACAGCCCTTCAAGTACTTGAAGATGGTGATCCTATCACCTCTCAGCCGCCTCCTCGCCAGGCTAAACATCCCCAGCTCCTTCAGCCTTTCCTCATAGGATTTGGTCTCCAGACCAAAACAATTCCACACCACCCTCTAAAGGACAGCCCTTCAAGTCCTTGAAGATGGCAATTCTATCACCTCTCAGTCGCCTCCTCTCCAGGCTAAACATCCCCAGCTCCTTCAGCCTTTCTTCATAGGACTTGGTCTCCAAGTTAAAAGGTTAAAACGGATAAAAGGTTAAAACGGATAAAAGGAAGTACTTCTTCACCCAAAGGGTGATTAACATGTGGAATTCACTGCCACAGGAGGTGGTGGCGGCCACAAGTATAGCCACCTTCAAGAGGGGTTTAGATAAAAATATGGAGCACAGGTCCATTAGTGGCTATTAGCCACAGTGTATGTGTGTATATAAAAATTTTTGCCACTGTGTGACACAGAGTGTTGGACTTGATGGGCCGTTGGCCTGATCCAACATGGCTTCTCTTATGTTCTTATGTTCTTATTCCAGCAGCTGCAAGTGGAGGAGTGGGGGAATGAAACCCGGGTCTCCCAGATAAGAAAGCTCTGGCTGACCCAAGGCCATTCCAGCAGCTGCAAGTTGAGGAGTGGGGATTCAAATCTCGTTCTCCCAGATAAGAGACCTCTGGCTGACCTAAGACCATTCCAGCAGGTGCAAGTAGAGGAGTGAGGGAATCAAACCTGGTTCTCCCAGAGAAGAGAGCTCTGGCTGACCCAAGGCCATTCCAGCAGGTGCAAGTGGAGGAGTGGGGACTCAAATCTGGTTCTCCCAGATAAGAGAGCTCTGGCTTACTCAAGGCCATTCCAGCAGGTGCAAATGGAGGAGTGGGGAATCAAACCCAGTTCTCCCAGATAAGAGAGCTCTGGCTGACCCAAGGCCCTTCCAGCAGGTGCGAGCGGAGGAGGGGGGAATCAAACCCGGTTCTCCCAGATAAGAGAGCTATGGCTGACCCAAGGCCATTCCAGCAGCTGCAAGTGGAGGAGGGGGGAATCAAACCAGGTTCTCCCAGATAAGAGAGCTATGGCTGACCCAAGGCCATTCCAGCAGCTGCAAGTGGAGGAGTGGGGAATCAAACCTGGTTCTCCCAGATAAGAGAGCTATGGCTGACCCAAGGCCCTTCCAGCAGGTGCGAGCGGAGGAGGGGGGAATCAAACCCGGTTCTCCCAGATAAGAGAGCTCTGGCTGACCCAAGGCCCTTCCAGCAGGTGCGAGCGGAGGAGGGGGGAATCAAACCCAGTTCTCCCAGATAAGAGAGCTATGGCTGACCCAAGGCCATTCCAGCAGCTGCAAGTGGAGGAGGGGGGAATCAAACCCGGTTCTCCCAGATAAGAGTCCGTGCACTTAACCGCTACACCAGACTGGCTCTGTAATCTGTAATCTTCAGATTAAAAACCTCCAAAGACGTCCCATAGGAAGATGTAGCTATCCAGCTACAGCTTCAAAGCAGAGGGAATGTGGGAACCCTTGAGCACACAAAAAACACAGCCATTCATTACTGGGGAACGTCAATGCATGTCAGAAGGTTTTCCTAAGAAAGGCAGAAAGCCGTATCTCCCCAGTGTCAGAGAATGGCTTTTTGACAAAGCGACCCCAGGGCACTTAGCTCAGGTTTCCCAATGCTCAAGCACTTCGGATAAGAAACTTGAGCCTTTTTTGGGGAAAAACTACAACCGCAGACTTTTATAAATAGGCTAGGACAGATCTGGGGTTACTTTCCGCAAGTCAGCATTTTCACAGCAAAAGCACCATCTTTTTATCAGATTCTCAGATAAAACTGGAAGAATTGCTTCAGTCCGGGATACATTACCGGAGAACTCCTGGAGAACTGGTCTCTGTAGTCTGGAGATGAGCTGCAATTCCAGGAGATCCCCAGGCCCCACCTGGAGGCTGGCATCCTTATTTATGCGTCCAAGAGAGCAACCAGTCTGGCTAGGAGTTGCACAAGGTTACATTTGGGTCAGTGTTTTCCAACAGATTGTTCTTGATTGCTACTCCTTTCCATGCGATGAAATCCTCTATACCTGACAAACTGCAATCCTTATTCTTTGCTGAAATCTTTCTTCTTTCTTCAGTATTTTGAGATGATGACTCTCAACAAGAGGCTTATAAAATATCTTCCAGTAAAGCCAGAAACAACATACAAGCAGTTCATATAAAAGCATCATAAAATCAATTTTAAAAACCGCACGCATCGTGGCAGAAGCATTACAATGACCAATCATAATTTTTTGTAATGCTTAGGTGCAGTGTTTCTTTGCTTGTTAATTATCTGTATGCTGTGGTTTAAGAATATAAGAACGTAAGAGAAGCCATGTTGGATCCGGCCAATGGCTCATCCAGTCCAACATTCTGTGTCACATAAGAGAAGCCCTGTTGGATCAGGCCAGTGGCCCCTCCAGTCCAACACTCTGTGTCACATAAGAACATAAGAGAAGCCCTGTTGGATCAGGCCAGTGGCCCCTCCAGTCCAACACTCTGTGTCACATAAGAACATAAGAGAAGCCCTGTTGGATCAGGCCAGTGGCCCCTCCAGTCCAACACTCTGTGTTACATAAGAACATAAGAGAAGCCCTGTTGAATCAGGCGAATGGCCCATCCAGTCCAACACTCTGTGTCACATAAGAACAGAAGAGAAGCCCTGTTGGATCAGGCCAATGGCCCCTCCAGTCCAACACTCTGTGTCACATAAGAACATAAGAGAAGCCCTGTTGAATCAGGCGAATGGCCCTTTTATTTGTAGTCCTTCTAAATCTTTTTCTTCTTGAATCTGCATTAGTAAAATTTCAAGAGTCATTATAAACAGCAATGGCGAAAGCGGGCAGCCTTGTCTGGTACCTTTACTAATTTTCATTTCATCTGTAAGATCTGCGTTGATGCACAGCCTTGCACTTTGTTCAGAATATATTGCCTTTATCATTCTTATAAAACTTTCTCCAAGCTCCATTTTTTCCATCACTGCAAACATAAAGTCCCAATTTAAATTGTCAAATGCTTTTTCTGCATCCGCAAAGAATAGCGCTACTTCCTTTTCTGGATGTCTTTCATAATATTCTACAATATTTACAACAGTTCTAATATTGTCTCTTATTTGTCTTTTGGGAAGAAAACCGGCTTGGTCCTCTTTTATAAAATTTATCAAATATTGCTTAAGACGTTCTGCCAGAATTCTTGTAAATATTTTATAATCATTGTTCAAAAGTGAAATTGGTCTGTAATTTTTCACATTTGTAACATCTCTTTCTTCTTTAGGTATCAAAGAAATAACAGCTTCTTTCCATGTATTTGGTACCTTCCCTTTGACTCTTATTGCATTCATCAGCTTCTGTAATTTTGGTATTAATTCATCTTTAAACATTTTAAAATACTTGGCTGTATAACCGTCTGGCCCGGGAGCTTTATCATTTTTCATCACGTTGATTGCTGCCTCAATTTCTATTTTTTCAATTGGGTCATTCAAAATTTTTCTCATATTCTCAGTTAATGGCTCAATTTTTATTTTCTGTAGATATTCATCTATCTTTTTTCTCTTTACTTCAGCACCTTTAAACAGCTTGGCATAATACTTAAAAAATTCTCTTTTTATTCCCTCTTGAGTAACTACGTCTCTTTCATCTATCACAATTCTATTAATTATTTTATTTTCCCTCTTTTTTTTCAGCTGCCACGCCAAGTATTTCCCCGTCTTATTTGCTCCTTCAAACGATTTTTGCTGGAGCCTTTTCAAGTTCCATTCTACTTCTTTGTTTAATAAATGTCTTAGTTGAGTTTGCAATATTGAAATTTCCCTTAGAATTTTCTTTTTCCCTGGTCTTTTCCTCAGCTCTCCTTCTTTTTTCTTTATTTCATTTTGAATATCCAGTAGTTGTTTTTCTTTTTCCCTTTTATCTTTATTGTTCAAAGTAATCAGCAACCCTCTCATTACTGCTTTATAAGCATCCCAGACCGTCTGAAAATCGATATCTTCTTTATCATTCACTTGGAAAAATTCTTTAGTTTCTTTTCCTAGGAAAGTCACTGTTTCTTTGTTCTGTAGCAAGTCTTCATTCAATCTCCATCTTCTCAATCTTTTGGACAGTTTTGTAATCCACATTATTGGGTTATGGTCAGTGCCAATTTTAGGCAAAATCTCTATCTTTCTTGTTATGAGGCCTAAATCTCTGGTTCCCCATAGCATGTCAATTCTAGAAAATGTCTTATGTCTTGCAGAAAAAAAAGTATAGTCCCGCACTTCAGGGTTAAACTTTCTCCATATGTCCTCCAAATTTTCCTGTTTTACTAATTCAAAAAAAGACTTTGGCAATTTTCCTTCTTTTCCACTATTTTTTTTCCCTCCGGATCTATCCAATGAGTTCTCAACTGTTCCATTAAAATCTCCCATTAAGAGTATTTGATCGTAGGTCAACTCATCTAGTTGTTGTGTAATGTCTTTAAAAAAAACGTCTTTTGCACCATTAGGTGCATATAGTCCCAATAACAGCGTTTTTTTCCCATTTAATGTTATTTCCACTGCTACAAATCTTCCATCCTTATCTTTAAATACCAATTTTGGCTCCAGGTCTTGTTTAATATAAAAAACTACTCCCCTTTTTTTCTGGTCAGCTAACGAAAAAAATTCCCTTCCCAATTGTTTGTTCCATAAAAATTTATAATCCTTTTGTTTAATGTGGACTTCTTGCAAACAAATTATATTACAATTTTGCTTTTTAATCCAATGAAAGGTTGCCCTTCTTTTTTGTGGTGAATTTAGTCCATTAACATTCCAAGACAATAGTTTGTAATCCATCATGGTGCAAATTCTTTATTTTCTTCAAAAAATCTCCTCAGTTCTCGGGCATTTGTGATCGTGACTCTCTTCCCCTGAAGTTCAAAGCTCACACCCTCGGGGATTATCCATCTATACCTTGTGCCATTGTCTTTCAATTTTTCTGTCAACTTTTTATATGTTCTCCTGTCATTTATCACTTCTTTCGGTAGCTCCTTCATAATTCTCACTCTGCTACCTCTTACTATCAATGATTGTTCAAAGTTTCTCTTCATAATCCTTCCCACCATTTCCTTTGTCATGAATCTTACAACCACATCTCTTGGTAAGTTATTTTTTTTGGCATATAGCGAGTTGACTCTATACATGTGATCATACATGCTTTTAGTCTTATCAGGGTCTTCTTCTAAGAATTCTGCGATTATGTTTGTTATATATCCTTTCAAATCATCATTCTCTTCCTCAGGTACTCCTCTCAAACGTAGCTGATTTTCCATTAATTTGCAGTCGTGAATCGTCACTTTTTCTTGTACTTTCAGCAAGGTGGTATCATGTATTTTAACTTTCTCCTCCACCTCCTGTACTTTCTTGTCTATTTTCCCAATTTGGTTTTTGAGGTCATCCACTTCTTTTTTAATCACTGTAGTAAGTTCTTCCTTCAACTCTTCCATCATTTTCTTAACTCCTTTCATAATCCTGGCTTCCATAGCCTCCATTTGGTCTTGCATTTTATCTAATGAAAGGGCTCTTGTTCGGGGCTGCCTGGGCTCTGACATTTAAGCAAAGAGCAAGGGGGATGCAATTAAAATACCAAAAATTTCCGTCGCACAATTTGCAAGTTTGACTACCAAGTTCAGAAGGTCTAAATTTTCTCTCTCAATTAAACTTTGTTCTGTTTTCTTCTGAGCTTCCCAGGCCCAGATATAAATTTTTGAAGAATTTTTCCCCTTTAAAAAAATGACGAAATTTTTGACCTCACCAATTTAAAATCTGACAGTCAGGTTCAATAGAGCAGGGCTTGCCCTTTCCAGCAAGCCCAATTTCGCTGGTTTCTGAGCCCCCAAAGCAAAGATATTTAACAAAAAAGTCTTTAAAAAATCCAAAATGGCGGCCGCGATTTTTTCTCCTTTTAAAGATTTTTTTTCCCCTTTTAAAATCACCCCAGGAGCCCACCAATAATGTAGTCAATAGTTCTTATCTTCTTACCCTTTTCCCTGTCGTTTCTGTCACTTTTTAAAGTCCCAAATCTTTTTAAAACGATGTTTTAAATTGGACCTCCCAGCAATGGCTGCCGATGTTTCTCTATGATGTAGAGTAGGCTTTTTTCTTTACTGCTTCCTGTCTCTGTCACCTTCAACCTTATAGATTGCTTGACGCACTTCCTGTCTTGCTCAGTAGAGTTAAAGGACTGTTCCAGTATATTCCTGCGCAGTATGGTTGTTTACATTCCACAAATCGTAAGTAGACACAACAATGATTTCTCTTCAATTTTTAGCAGTTTTTAACACTGTCTTTTATGTCAAAATAGTCCAAACTTCACCCTTCCCTTCTTCTACTTGCAAGTTTTATATTTTCCCCTTATTTCCACCTTTAAAACGTCTCTTTAGTCTGTAAATAGCTCCGGAGTGAAAGAAGAGTTTCTGTACCTTTTTTCCTCTATTTATCCAAGTTCCACTGGTCTTCCAAGACTTTAGTTGTTTAAAAATGTCCCAGAAGGTTAGGATCGTGACGAGCTTATGCCAAATCCATGGCTCTGAGAGATCTTGCAGACGATAATTTTGCAAACTTCTGAGACTCCTCAAAGCCTCAAAGGACCCTTCTCCAAAGCTCCTTTTCAGCCAAGGTAAATCTCTTCTAAAGTTTTTAGTGCAAGTCTTGGACCTTTCTCTCACTGAGAAAGGTAGGCAGTGGGCTTTGGTTTGCCCTCCACTACCCCGAACAAGACCTTCAGCTTGCTCCCGTTACGAGAGACAACTCAGCTCGCCATTTTCCTCCCCGGAAGTCTATAAATACAGAGCATTTGCAGATGATATAATGTTTATAAATGAAAATCCTTTACAAGTTACACCTTTGTTGTTAATGAGAATACAAGAGTTTGGGGAGTTGGCGGGACTTTATATAAACAAAGAAAAATCAAAAATCTTATGTAAGAATATGCAGAAAAATAGACAACAAGAACTACAAAGACTAACGGGTTGTGAAGTTACCTCTAAGGTAAAATACCTAGGGGTAGAGATAACAATGAAAAATATTGATTTGTTTAAGAACAATTATGAAAAGCTATGGCGTAAAATAGAAGAAGATATGCTAAAGTGGAACAAGCTCAATTTGTCACTGTTGGGTAGAATAGCTGCAGTAAAAATGAATATTTTACCAAGGATTATGTATCTGTTTCAAACCATCCCCATTGTGAAAGATGCTAAGCAATTTGATAAATGGCGAAGAAAAATTTCGGAATTCGTGTGGGCCGGGAGGAAACCTAGAATTAAAATGAAAGTCCTGATAGATGCGAAAGAGAGAGGTGGATTCCAATTACCAGATTTGAAACTGTATCATGAAGCAATTTGTTTAGTATGGTTAAAAGAATGGATAACGTTATTAAATAAAAAACTTCTAATGTTAGAAGGCCATGGAAAAAAATTCGGCTGGCATGCATATTTGTACTATGGAAAAAAGAAGATGGACGGTCTTTTCTCTCACCATTATATAAGGAGTAGCTTATTAAATGTGTGGATAAAGTACAAGAAATATGGTGATGAGAGGAGACCTTTATGGATAGTGCCGGCTGAAGTGATAAAGTTAACGGCCAAAACAGTCAAGGAAAAACAACTATCATACAACCAGTTACTAAAAATACAAAGCGGGAAAATAGAATTGAAAACTGCAGAAGAACTAAACTATAAATATGATTGGTTTCAAATGCAACAAATAAAAAGTTTGATGGAGAATGATATCAAAGCTGAAGGAATAAGGAAAGAACAAACAGAAATGGAAAGAGTTCTGCTTGGAGATAATGAGAAATTAATTTCAAAAGTGTACAAATTACTTTTACAATGGGCTACAGAAGATGAAGTAGTGAAATCTCAAATGATAAAATGGGCAATTAATGTAAATAAAGAAATAAAGATGGAATCTTGGGAATATCTGTGGAAAAATTCCATGAAACTCGCAACATGTCATAGTATTAAAGAGAACTGTTTTAAGATGATGTATAGATGGTATATGACTCCAAAAAAATTAGCAAAGATGAACAATAAGATGCCAGATAGGTGCTGGAAATGTAAAAAGCATGAAGGTTCTTTCTACCATATGTGGTGGACTTGTGAAAGAGCTAAAATGTTTTGGCAAATGATTCAACAAGAGATATCTAAGATCCTGGAATATGAATTCAATAAAGAGGCAGAGACTTTTCTGCTGGGATTACAAATGGAAAAATTTCCAAAAGAAGATAGAACATTAATATGGTACTTGCTCTCAGCTGCTAGGACATTGTATGCGCAGTTGTGGAAGCAAGAAAAAATACCAGAAAAATGGGACTGGATTATGAAAGTTATGTCATGGAGTGAAATGGACAAATTAACAAGAAAATTAAGAGACTGTGATTTAGAACTTTTTAACCAAGAGTGGAAGAAATTCAGAAGATATGTAGAGAAAGAGTGGAAAATAAAAGGACATTGGACAATTTTTGAGGATTAAGATTTTTAAGATAACAATACAATTCTTGAAGGGGGTTCTTCTTCCCTATGTTTCTTTTTTGTTTCGTTTTTTTTTCTTGATAGTTAAGGGTACCTTTAATATCTGTTTTTTTAAAGAAAATAACACTGGCGGGGGTCAAGTAATTGGGGGAGGGGTGGGAGAAAGTAAGATGTGGGGTAGAATGATGGTCTTTTTCTTAATATATATTAAGCTTTTTATAAGTTGTAGTTATAGTTCTACTACCATATGTTACTAATAAAATTGTTTATTCACAAAATCAGGCGAATGGCCCATCCAGTCCAACACTCTGTGTCACATAAGAACAGAAGAGAAGCCCTGTTGGATCAGGCCAATGGCCCCTCCAGTCCAACACTCTGTGTCACATAAGAACATAAGAGAAGCCATGTTGGATCAGGCCAATGTCCCCTCCAGTCTAACACTCTGTGTCACATAAGAACATAAGAGAAGCCATGTTGGATCAGGCCAATGGCCCCTCCAGTCCAACACTCTGTGTCACGTAAGAGGATAAGAGAAGCCCTGTTGGATCAGGCCAATGGCCCCTCCAGTCCAACACTCTGTGTCACGTAAGAA
Organism: Heteronotia binoei; assembly: GCF_032191835.1. Lineage (NCBI taxonomy): Eukaryota > Metazoa > Chordata > Lepidosauria > Squamata > Gekkonidae > Heteronotia > Heteronotia binoei. The sequence goes on from NC_083225.1 coordinate 193,551,880, forward strand.
CATCAGAGAAGCCCTGTTGAATCAGGCGAATGGCCCATCCAGTCCAACACTCTGTGTCACATAAGAACAGAGGAGAAGCCCTGTTCGATCAGGCCAATGGCCCATCCAGTCCAACACTCTGTGTCACATAAGAACATAAGAGAAGCCCTGTTGGATCAGGCCAATGGCCCATCCAGTCTGTGGCGGAACCGGCCCGATTCTGCCTTCAGGCCCGGTCCCGTCAGCTCCCTATGGAGTCGCCAACTCCTGGAGGGAGCTATTTCTCCTCCTGCCCCTTGGGCTCGCTGCCACCACCTGCTCAGTCCCGGGGTTCAGATTGAGAGGAACAGGACTCCCAATCCCCCTCTCCAGCTGTGAGGCTAGGCCTCCAGGTCCTCTGCCACCCTGTACTTGGGTTTCACAGAGACCTCAGCACTTCTTTGGGGCACTCCTGGAGGATTGGCACCTTATCCAACTGCATGCCTTCCCCCTTCCCTGGGGCCCCCTTCCTAAAAACAGCGTGGTCTAAAGCGGTCTGGGGATCTATGTGGTACAGAGTTTGACTGCCAGCATTTTAAAAAGAAAAAACATTTATTTAAAAGGGAAAAGGATAGGGAAAGAAAAACAAAACAAAAACAGTTGCATCTAAAAAAGTAGCACAGCACAGCACAGCACAGCAAACAGCATGACAAAGGAAAGGTCTTTATAAACGCGTCCTGCTGGCCCTGATCTAAACTTATCCTGTCTTGAGAATTACTTACTTAGTCTGCCTGCCTGGGGGCCTCCCCGGCAGGAGCCTCCATTGCTCACCACATGCTCGCTCGAGCCCCAGTTCAAATCTGCCTTCTCTTCCTGCCTAACACATGCAAGGAACAACAGCACTTCCTGCCTCTCTAGGAGATTTTCCCCCTAGCGTTGTTGGTTTGGCTCTGGAAGGGAGAGGGGGAGTGAGGGGAAGGCTACAACGCTTGCTGAGGGATTTACTGACCCCTGCCAAATGAAGCACCACCACTGACTAAAATGGCGTTTCTCCACACTGTCCAACACTCTGTTTCACATAAGAACATAAGAGAAGCCCTGTTGAATCAGGCCAATGGCCCCTCCAGTCCAACACTCTGTGTCACATAAGAACATAAGAGAAGCCCTGTTGAATCAGGCCAACGGCCCCTCCATTCCAACACTCTGTGTCACACTGAAGCCAGGGGACATCAGGAGGTTCAACAGTGGGGCTGAACCTGAAGCCCCTCCCACTGTTGCCTCCCCAAAAAACCTGGAAGACAGAGGATCACTGCCCCACCACACATAAGAACATGCCATAACATACTCGAAGATAATGTCAGGGTTACTGACACAATGTATGCCACGTGGTTTGAACATTCTGAAGCACTTGTAGACATGGCTTATGCTACCAAATTCTTTTGCGGGGTATCAGTGGGTCTTGAACCTCCATTGTGAAAGGCAATATACTTCTGAACATTTGGATATGCAAAGGCTGGGGGGAGGGATTTTGTTTTCTGGTCAGCTTCCAGGGGCGGGTCCACCAAAGTGGGAGGGACAGGAAAGGAAAGGTCCCCTGTGCAAGCACCAGTCGTTTCTGACTCTGGGGTGACGTTGCTTTCACAACGTTTTCACAGCAGACTTTTTACGGGGTGGTTTGCCATTGCCAGAACTTAGGACTGCAGTACTGCAGCTTTACCACTCTGCACCACAGGGCTCCTTCAGTGTAGATAGGAAAGGAAAGGTCCCCTGTGCAAGCACCAGTCGTTTCCGACTCTGGGGTGACGTTGCTTTCACAACGTTTTCACAGCAGACTTTTTACGGGGTGGTTTGCCATTGCCAGAACTTAGGACTGCAGTACTGCAGCTTTACCACTCTGCACCACAGGGCTCCTTCAGTGTAGATAGGAAAGGAAAGGTCCCCTGTGCAAGCACCAGTCGTTTCCGACTCTGGGGTGACGTTGCTTTTACAACGTGTTCACAACAGACTTTTTACGGGGTGGTTTGCCATTGCCTTCCCCAGTCATCTATGCTTCCCCCCCAGCAAGCTGGGCACTCATTTGACCAACCTTGGAAGGATGGAAGGCTGAGTCAGCCTCGAGCCGGCTACCTGAAAACCCAGCTTCCACCGGGGATCGAACTCAGGTCGTGAGCAGAGCTTAGGACTGCAGTACTGCAGCTTTAACACCCACCTCTGTTGTGTCTGTTGTGGGGGAGGAAGATAAAGGAGATTGTGAGCCACTCTGAGACTCTTCGGAGTGGAAGGCGGGATATAAATCCAATATCTTCTTCTTCATCATCATCTTCTTCCACTGGCTGCTTTTCTTTTAGCTTTGGAAGCCTTGCTAAAGGCAATTGCTCACACATTACAATACAATTACAATACAATGCAATGTTACTTTGCAGCTTTCCCCTCCCAGTTTCCCCCCTTCTTGCAGCAACTGAGCTGCTCTTTGCCCAGCTGTTGGTGTCATTGCCCATTTTGCCTCTCTCTGCCTCTCTGCTGCAGTGGGGGCTGTGGGCGATGTGGCGGGTACTCAGACTCTGAGATAATCTGCAAGTACCCCCCCCCCCCCCAGATTTCAATGGTCTAGGGGCCTCCAGAGGGTTTAATCCGGCACTGCCACTGAATAGGGATTGCATGTCTTTTAAATGCCTTCCCTCGATTGGAAATAATGGATAGAAGCACCTTCTTTTGGGGCTCATAGAATTGGACCTCCTGGTCCAATCCTTTTGAAATTTGGAGGGAGTTTTGAGGAGAGGCACCAGATGCTATGCTGAAAATTTGGTGCCTCTATCCCAGGAGTGGCCAAAATGTGGCTCGGGAGCCACATGTGGCTCTTTCACACATATTGAGTGGCTCTTGAAGTCCCCATTGGCCAACTTGGAGATGGTATTTGTCCCTTTAAATCACTTCTCCAAGCCAAGCCAGAGATTCCTGCATTATCCGCAAACCTCTGACAAAGATGGTGAGGGGTCTGGAGACCAAGTCCTATGAGGAAAGGTTGAAGGAGCTGGGCATGTTTAGCCTGGAGAGGAGGCGGCTGAGAGGTGATAGGATCACCATCTTGAAGTCCTTGAAGGGCTGTCCTATAGAGGATGGGGTGGAATTGTTTTCTGTGGCACCAGAAGGTAGAACCAGAACCTATGAAGAAAGGTTGAAGGAGCTGGGGATGTTTAGCCTGGAGAGGAGGCGGCTGAGAGGTGATAGGATCGCCATCTTCAAGGACTTGAAGGGCTGTCATATAGAGGATGGTGTGGAATTGTTTTCTGTGGCCCCGGAAGGTAGGACCAGAACCAGTGGGTTGAAATTAAATCAAAAGAGTTTCCGGCTCAACAAGAGGAAGAACCTTTCATTCCTTTCTCCACGTTAGAACTGTCTTCCTGACGATTAGAGCGATTCCTCAGTGGAACAGGCTTCCGCCTCGGGAATTGGTGGGCTCTCCTTCCTTGGAGGTTTTTAAACAGAGGCTGGATGGCCATCTGACAGCGATGAAGATCCTGTGAATTTAGGGGGAGGGATTTGTGAGTTTCCTGCATTGTGCAGGGGGTTGGACTAGATGACCCTGGAGGTCCCTTCCAACTCTAGGATTCTCTGATTCTATCTGCTTTTACCACTGATTACCAGCTGGCAGAGATCAGCCCCCCTGGAGAAAATGGCTGCTTTGAAGAGTGGGCACTGTGGCATTATACCCTGCTGAGGCCCCTCTCCAAACCCCGCCCTCTCCCAGACCCACCCCCAAGGTCTCCAGGTATTTTCCAACACACACCTGGCAACCCTAAGAGATGGAGAAACAGACCTCGTTCTGATTGGCAGCCGGGGCCAAGGAAGGCCGGTCTTGTCAACTGATTCCATTGCAGAGCCCTTTCCAGCTGGCAGGGCAAGAGATGTTGACTGATCCCAGCCGCTGGAGCTCTTAGAAAGAAAAACTGGGCTGCTGTCAGGGGCTTTCCACATCGTTGACAGTGATGTTAAGAAAAAGAAAGGCGTGGACAAAGGAATGAAAGGACAAGGGCATTGAACTTCGCAAAACCAACTGCCAAAAGTTCCCTGGAACGATATTTTCTCTATCGAGGAGAAAAAGACAGGCACCTTTTTAGGATCTCACTAATGCGCCAACCTCTGTCAGCGTATGCTTGCTAGTAAGACTTCAGGCCGGAGTCTAATGCAACTGACAGTTCATGATCTGTGAAAGTTCCTGACAGCTTCCCTTAGCAGGTACAAACCAGTTCTGTCCAGAGGACTTGTGCTTATGCAAGATGACTCAGCACTGTATGCTGATTGGTGCTTGTATATAGCTATGTGTATATAACTAGGAAGAGCTTGTACAGTGTATCCTCTGCTAACGAACGTATTGTCTGGCGAAGCACTTTGACCAGTGTATACCAGGACAACTGTAACTTGTAAATCGGTAAATAAATGTATATAGTTAGAACAAGTCAGTGTGCTGTATATTCTTAAGCCTCATGGACCCAGAGCGTATCAGTGAATACGCCAACAACCTCCAGGTGCAGCCTGGTGTGTTCCCGGAATTACCACACTCTCCATAGGCTATGCCTCCCAAATCTCCAGGAATTCCCCGACCTGGAGTTGGCAACCCTTGATCTCACATAAGCAAATAAACTCTCTGCTCTTCATGGGACGAACGCAACTGACCAGTCATGTAAGTAGCTCGTCTGCTTCCTTTCAATCTGGCCATATACCCCGAAAGCAATTAACAACCACCCAAAGAAAGGACTCAGAACGTGTCCATTTCGAATCCCAGACTCTTCCAGTTGTCTTTCAGAGGGCAAAAAATACATTTAGGAGGGTCACGTATCAATTTGTTCAGACGACAGACAAATAATGCTGTGTTGCTCTTTCCAAAGCAAATTTAGCAGCTCCGTTACATTATCTCACTGTTTATCAAGCAAGAATTCAATCTTCCTTGTTTTTTTGCAAATTGCATTAACCCTTGTGTCCTTTGAGGAGGTGAGAAAAGAATTCCCCCTCCATGTATACAGTCAAAAACACGAGAGAAATAAAAAGCATGGTGGCAGATTGACGAGAGCTCCTTCCCCAGAAATACCACAAAGAGAGGATACAGAATTTGTATCTCCCATCCTAGATTGCAGAAGGTTGTCCTAATTGTATTTGTTTTTCAAAGAGTCTTCCAACACCTTAATAAAGACTAGGCATTAAAATGCCGTAAAATTATGGGTTTTGCTGCAACAGCAAAATGGAATGGGACTGTTTCAAAACCATAAAAATGATTGGAGCAAACAGAACAGAGAAATGGTCTGTTGAAGATTCGCTCGAGAATTAGGCCAGAGTTAGAAATCAGACTGTGGTAACATCAAAGAAAGTGCAAGAGGTGGAAGAGAGAGTGAAAGTACATGATTCCACCTTGCTAAAAATGCAAGAAAAGATGGCAATTCATGACTGCAAATTGATGGAACCCAGATGCGTCTGAGAGGAGTACCTGAGGAGGAAGATACTTATTTGAAAAGATATATAATAAGAATAATGGCAGAATTTTTGGAGGAAGATCCTGAAGGAACAAGAAGCATGCATGACTATATGTATAAAGTGAACTCACTATATGCCAAGAAAAATAATCTACCAAAAGATGTGGTTATAAAATATACGACAAAAGAAATGGTGGGAAAAATCTTGAATAAAAATTTTGAAAAGACATTGATAGTGGGAGGCAGCAGAGTAAGAATCATGAAAGACTTGCCAAGACAAGTGATAAATGACAGAAAAGCATACAAAAAATTGACAGAAAAACTACGTGACAATGAAATGAGGTATAGATGGATAATACCTGAAGGTCTGAGCTTTGAGCTGCAAGGAAAAAGGATTACAATTACAAGCACACAGGAACTGCGTAGGTTTTATGAAGAACATAAAGAATTTGCACCATGATGGATTACAAATTATTATCTTGGAATGTAAATGGACTAAATTCACCACAAAAAAAGAAAAGCAACGTTTCATTGGATTAAAAAGCAAAATTGTAATATACTTTACAAGAAGTACATATCAAACATAAGAACATAAGAGAAGCCATGTTGGATCAGGCCAACGGCCCATCCAGTCCAACACTCTGTGTCACACAGTGGCAAAATTTTTTATATATACACACACACTGTGGCTAATAGCCACTGATGGACCTGTGCTCCATATTTTTATCTAAACCGCTCTTGAAGGTGGCTATACTTGTGGCTGCCACCACCTCATGCGGCAGTGAATTCCACATGTTAATCACCCTTTGGGTGAAAAAGTACTTCCTTTTATCCGTTTTAACCTGTCTGCTCAGCAATTTCATCGAATTCCCATGAGTTCTTGTATTGTGAATGTGACGGAACCGGCCCGATTCTGCCTTCAGACCCAGTCCCGTCAGCTCCCTATTGAGTCGCCAACTCCTGGAGGCAGCTATTTCTCCTCCTGCCCCTTGGGCTCGCTGCCACCACCTGCTCAGTCTAGGGGTTCAGATTGAGAGGAACAGGACTCCCAATCCCCCTCTCCAGCTCTGAGGCCAGGCCTCAAGGTCCTCTGCCACCCTGTACTTGGGTATCACAGAGACCTCAGCACTTCTTTGGGGAACCCCTGGAGGATTGGCACATTATCCAACTGCATGCCTTCCCCCTTTATAAAACAGCGTGGTCTAAGGCGGTTGGGGATCTATGTGGTACAGAGATGGACTGCCAGCATTTAAAACAGTAAAAATATTTAATTAAAAGAGAAAAATAAAATAAAAGAAGAACAAAACAAAAACAGTTGCATGTAAGCACAGCACAGCACCCGCATAGCAAACAGCATGACAAAGAAAATGTGTTATAAACGCATCCTACTGTCCCTGATCTAAACACACCCTGCCTTTTGGGATGACTTACTTGGTCTTACTGCCTGGAGGCCTCATTTTCCTGACTAGGCCGCATGCACAGGCAGGAGCCCCCACACTGGCAACCTCTTCCTTCGAGCTGCAGCTGAGAACTGCCTCTCTTCCTGCCTAACACATGCCAAGAACAAAAGAACTTCCTGCCTCTCTAGGGGACTTTCCCCCAGCGTTGTTGGTTTGGCTCTGGAAGAGAGGGGCGGAGTGAGGGGAAGGATAGGCCGAAGCCTGCTTAGGAGTTTCATGTTTTCCCTCCCAATGAAGCACCAACCTGGATTAAAATGGCGTTTCTCCACAGTGAGAAAGGGAGAAAAGTACTTCTTTCTCTACTTTCTCCATCCCATGCATTATCTTGTAAACCTCTATCATGTCACCCCGCAGTCGACGTTTCTCCAAGCTAAAGAGTCCCAAGCGTTTCAATCTTTCTTCATAGGGAAAGTGCTCCAGCCCTTTAATCATTCTAGTTGCCCTTTTCTGGACTTTCTCCAATGCTATAATATCCTTTTTGTGGTGCGGCAACCAGAACTGCACACAGTACTCCAAATGAGACCGCACCATCGATTTATACAGGGGCATTATGATACTGGCTGATTTGTTTTCAATTCCCTTCCTAATAATTCCCAGCATGGCGTTGGCCTTTTTTATTGCAAACGCACACTGTCTTGACATTTTCAGTGAGTTATCTACCAAGACCCCAAGATCTCTCTCTTGGTCAGTCTCTGCCAGTTCACACCCCATCAACTTGTATTTGTAGCTGGGATTCTTGGCCCCAATGTGCATTACTTTGCACTTGGCCACACTGAACTGCATCTGCCACGTTGACGCCCACTCACCCAGCCTCAACAGGTCCCTTTGGAGTTCCTCACAATCCTCTCTGGTTCTCACCACCCTGAACAATTTAGTGTCATCCGCAAACTTGGCCACTTCACTGCTCACTCCCAACTCTGAATCATTTATGAACAAGTTAAAGAGCATGGGACCCAGTACCGAGCCCTGCGGCACCCCACTGCTTACCGTCCTCCACTGCGAAGACTGCCCATCTATACTCACTCTCTGCTTCCTATTACTCAGCCAGTTTTTGATCCACAAGACCAATCAGCTGCCATCTATACTCACTCTCTGCTTCCTATTACTCAGCCAGTTTTTGATCCACAAGAGGACCTGTCCTTTTACTCCATGACTCTCAAGCTTTCTAAGGAGCCTTTGAGTAGGAACTTTATCAAAAGCTTTCTGGAAGTCAAGGTAAACAACATCTATCGGGTCTCCTTTGTCCACATGTTTGTTCACCCCCTCAAAGAAATGTGACAGGTTAGTGAGGCAAGATCTTCCCTTACAGAACCCATGCTGAGTCTTCCTCAATAACCCATGTTCATCAATGTGCCTACTCATTCTGTCCTTGATAATGCTTTCTACCAACTTTCCCGGTATTGAAGTCAGACTGACTGGCCTGTAATTTCCCGGATCTCCTCTGGAACCCTTTTTAAAGATGAGGGTGACATTTGCTGCCTTCCAGTCCTCAGGAACGGAGGCAGATTTCAATGAAAGGCAGATTTCAACAAAAGGATTACAAATTTTTATGGAATAAACAACTGGGACTAGAATTTTATTCATTGGCTGAACAGAAGAAAAGGGGAGTGATTTTTTATATTAAACAAGAATTGGAGCCGAAATTAGTGTTTAAAGATAAAGATGGAAGATTTGTAGCGGTAGAAATAATATTAAATGCAAAAAAAATGTTGTTATTGGGACTGTATGCACCAAATGGTGCAAAGGATACTTTTTTAAAAAGACATTATACAACAACTTGATGAACTGACTTATGACCAAGTTTTGATAATGGGGAACTTTAATGGAACAATTAAGAACACACTGGATAGGTCTGGGGGGGGGGGGGGGGAAGGAAAATTGCCAAAGTTTTTTTTTTAATTGGTCAAACAAGAAAATTTGGAGGATATATGGAGGAATTTTAATCCTGAAGTGCAGGACTATACCTTTTTTTTCAGCAAGACATTTTTTCCAAAATTGACATGTTGTGGGACACTAAAGACTTAGGCCTTATAACAAAGAAAATAGAGATTTTACCTAAAATTGGGGCTGACCATAACCCAATAATGTGGATTACAAATTGTCTAAGAATGTTAAAAGATGGAGATTGAATGAAGATTTACTACAGAATAAAGAAATAGTGACATCTCTAGAAAATGAAACTAAAGCTTTCTTCCAAATAAACGATAAAGAAGATATAGAATTTCAGACGGTGTGGGATGTTTATAAAGCAGTAATGAGAGGAATATTGATTACATTGAATAACAAAGATAAGAAGGCAAAAGAAAAACAGATGTTGGACATTCAAAATGAAATAAAGAAAAAAGAAGGGGAACTGAGAAAAAGGCCAGGGAAAAAATAAAATTATAAGGGAGATTATAATATTACAAACACAAATGAGACATTTGTTAAATAAAGAACTGGAATGGAATCTGAAAAGATTGCATCAGAAATCTTTCAAGGGAGCAAACAAACCCAGAAAATATTTGGCCTGGCAACTGAAGAAAAAGAGAGAAAGTAAAAATATTAATAAAATTGTGGTGGATGGAAGAGAGGTGGTAGATCAAGAAGGAATAAAAAGAAAATTATTTAAGTATTATGCCAAGTTATTTAAAGGTGTTAATATAAGGAAAGGAAAGATGGATGAGTACTTACAAAAGATAAAAATAGCACCCTTAGCAGAAAATATGCAAAAGGTTTTGAACGATCCAATTGAAAAAATAGAAATTGAAGCAGCAATTAATGCAATGAAAAATGGAAAAGCACCTGGGCCAGATGGATATACAGCTAAATTTTTTAAAACCTTCAAAGAGGAGTTAATCCCGAAACTTCAGAAATTGATGAATACGATAAGAACAAAAGGGAAAATACCAAATACGTGGAAGGAAGCTGTTATTTCGTTGATTCCAAAGGAAGATAGAGATGTCACGAACGTAAAAAATTATAGACCAATTTCATTGTTAAATAATGACTATAAAATATATACAAGAATCTTGGCAGAACGGTTTAAACAATATTTGATAAATTTTATAAAGGAAGATCAAGCAGGGTTTCTTCCCAAAAGGCAAATAAGAGACAATATCAGAACTGTTGTAAATATTGTAGAATATTATGTGTGGAGAAACGCCATTTTAGTCAGTGGTGGTGCTTCATTTGGCAGGGGTCAGTAAATCCCTCAGCAGGCTTTGTAGCCTTCCCCTCACTCCCCCCCTCCCTTCCAGAGCCAAACCAACAACGCTAGGGGGAAAATCTCCTAGAGAGGCAGGAAGTGCTTTTGTTCTTGGCATGTGTGTTAGCAGGAAGAGTAGGGAGTTGGAAGCCAGCGCTCGAGCGAGCATGTGGTGAGCAATGGAGGCTCCTGCCTGGGAGGGCCCAGGCAGGCAGACTAAGTAAGTAATTCACAAGACAGGGCAAGTTTAGATCAGGGCCAGCAGGACGCGTTTATAACACATTTAGTTTGTCAGGCTGTTTGCTGTGCTGTGCTGTGCTAATTTGGTAAATGCAACTGTTTTTGTTTTGTTTTGTTTTCTTTTCCTATCTTTTTCTCTTTTTAAATAAATATATTTTTACTGTTTAAATGCTGGCAGTCAAACTCTGTACCACATAGATCCCCAGACCGCTTTAGACCACGTTGTGTTAAGAAGGGGGCCCCAGGTGAAGGGGGGAAGGCATGCTGTTGGATAAGGTGCCAATCCTCCAGGGGTTCCCCAAAGAAGCGCTGAGGTCTCTGTGAAACCCAAGTGCAGGGTGGCAGAGGACCTTGAGGCCTGGCCTCACAGCTGGAGAGGGGGATTGGGAGTCCTGTTCCTCTCAATCTGAACCCCGGGACTGAGCAGGTGGTGGCAGCGAGCCCAAGGGGCAGGAAGAGAAATAGCTCCCTCCAGGAGTTGGCGACTCCATAGGGAGCTGACGGGACCGGGTCTGAAGGCAGAATTATGAAAGACATCCAGAAAAGGAAGTAGCATTATTCTTTGTGGACGCAGAGAAAGCATTTGACAATTTAAATTGGGATTTTATGTTTGCAGTAATGGAGAAAATGGAGCTGGGAGAACGCTTTATAAGAATGATAAAAGCAATATATACTGAACAACGTGCAAGGCTATGTATAAATGCTGATCTTACAGAAGACATGATAATTAGTAAAGGTACAAGACAAGATTGTCCACTTTCCCCACTGTCGTTTATAATGACTCTTGAAATAGTACTGATGCAAATTCAAGAAGATAAAGAAATAGAAGGATTAAAAGTAAAAAAAATTACTTACAAATACAGAGCATTTGCAGATGATATAATGTTTATAAATGAAAACCCCATACAAGTCACACCTTTGTTGTTAGTCAAAATACAAGAATATGGGGAGTTGGCGGGACTTTGTATTAATAAAGAAAAATCAAAACTTCTATGCAAAAATATGCAAATAAATAAGCAACAAGAATTGCAGAGACTAACAGGCTGTGAAGTTACCTCCAAGGTAAAATATTTGGGTGTGGAGATAACAATGAAGAATATTGATTTGTTCAAAAATAATTATGAGAAGCTATGACGTAAAATAGATGAAGATATGTTAAAGTGGAATAAACTTAATTTGTCACTGTTGGGTAGAATAATCGCAATTAAAATGAATATTCTACCAAGAATAATGTATTTGTTTCAAACTATTCTGATTGTGAAAGATAGTAAACAATTTAATAGATGGCAAAGAAAAATTTCAGAGTTTGTGTGGGCGGGGAAGAAACCAAGAATTAAAATGAAAATTTTAACAGATGCAAAAGAGAGAGGCAGATTTCAGTTACCAGACTTAAAATTATATTATGAAGCAGTTTGCTTAGTATGGATAAAAGAATGGATAATGTTGTTAAACAAAAAACTCTTAGCATTGGAAGGTCATGAAAATAAATTTGGCTGGCACGCTTATATGTATTATGGGGGAAAAAGACAGATGGCTTTTTCTCTCACCATTATATAAGAAACAGCTTGCTAAATACATGAATGAAATATATGGAGATGAGATAAAACCATTATGGATAGTGCCAGCTGAAGTGATAAAAATAACAGCTGAGACGGGTGAAGAAAAGTGGTTGTCATATAATCAACTATTAAAAATAGAATGTGGCAAAATAGAATTGAAAACTGCTGAAGAGCTGAATAATAAATATGATTGGTTTCAAATGCAACAAATAAAGAGCTTGGTGGAGAATGACATTAAAACTGAAGGAATAAGAAAAGAGCAAACATAAATGGAAAAAGTTCTGCTTGGAGACAACGAAAAATTAATTTCAAAATTATATAAATTACTTTTTAAATGGTCTACGGAAGATGAAGTAGTGAAATCTCAAATGATTAAGTGGGCAATTAATGTAAATAAAGAAATACAGATGGAAACTTGGGAATATTTGTGGAAGAACTCTATGAAGCTTTCGACGTGTCATAGTATTACTGTTTTAAAATGATGTATAGATGGTATATGACTCCTAAGAAATTGGCAAAGATGAATAATAAGATGCCAGACAGATGTTGGAAATGTAAAAAACATGAAGGTTCTTTCTACCATATGTGGTGGACTTGTGAAAGAGCAAAAAAGTATTGGCAGATGATTCAACAAGAAATTTTAGGATCTTGGGATAGGAATTTAAGAAAGTTGCAGAGACTTTTCTGTTGGGATTACAAATGGAAAAATTTCCAAAAGAAGATAGAACTATAATTTGATACTTGCTTTCAGCTGCTAGGACATTATATGCGCAGTTGTGGAAGCAAGAAAAAATACCAGAGAAATGGGATTGGATTGTAAAAGTTATGACATGGAGTGAAATGGATAAATTAACAACAATTTTAAAAGACTATGACTTAGAAGTTTTTAAGATGGAGTGGAAAAAGTTCAGAAGATATGTAAAAAAAGGGTGGAAAATAAAATGACATTGGACAATTTTTGATAATGATTAAGTCTTAGAAAAAAGAAGAATATTAATTTTTGTTTTTATTAGTTAAGGGTACTTTTAAACATTAGTACTTTAAGTAAATAACACCGGCGGGGGTCAAGTAACAGGGGGAGGGGTGGGTAGAAAGTAATATATGGGATAGATAAAAGAAGTTATTAATGATGCAAGAAATATAATTTGTTACCATATGTTACCAAATAAAATTGTTTTAACCTGAGAATTAGGCCAGAGTTAGGTCATGTGCTTTAACTCCTTTTTGATGTGTCGGATTGGGGACTTGAATTGGATCTGGCAACCCTAAATAGTGGGAGATCTCTAGGTGGCACCTGGAGATTGGCAAGCTATCCCAGAGGGACAAGGGTACCAGGGCCGGTGACAGCCCCCGGCCTCAGTGCCTCACCCTGCCCGTCATTCCCCTGCGAGGGAGGGAAGAGAGGAAGAAAGAGCGGAGCAGGCAGCTGTTTCCAGGGAACAGTCTGGGTTGATTTCCCTTAGGACTGACTGACTGGATCTTCTTGCAGTTCAAGAGACTCTCAAGAGTCTTCTCCAGGGAGTTCTCCCTTCTCATTGGGTGGCCAAAGTATTTGAGCTTCAGCTTCAGCATCTGACCTTCCAAGGAACAGTCTGGATTGATTTCCCTTAGGACTGACTGATTGGATCTTCTTGTAGTCCAAGGGACTCTCAAGAGTCTTCTCCCGCATCACAACTCGAAAGCAACTTCTGCACTCGACCTTCCTTATGGTCCAACTCTCACAGCCATATTGAAAATGTATTAGCTCCACTTTCTTTTTATACAGCTAGTTCAAGCTTTAAGTGAAACAAGGGGAAAATAAAGTACTACCTCGTCGCTGCGCTGTGGGGCTGTGTCAAGAATATGACACTGGAATATCGTATAAGAAGCCATAAGAAGGCAGATGGAGGCGCTCTGGGGAATAATGAAGTCTAATGCTGCGTTCTCGGGGTGCAGGCAGGCAGGAGTCCAAAGCCAGTCCAAGGCCAAAGTCCAGGAAATCAAGCAGGAGCCAAGACACCAATGCAGAATCACCAACCAGAATCCAAAGTCAATGTCCAAAAGCCAAAAGGTCAGGGTGCCAAGGAAATCAAGCAGGTCAGGATCAGGAATCAGAAAGGAGTCAGAGAATAGACTTGTTGCTTCCACAAGGTTACCAGGTCCTGGGTGGGAGCTATATGGGAGTCTCAATCAGTCTGCTCCCTGGATGGCAGTGACTCTGCTAGAACTCAAGGCTGAGAGATCTGAAGCCTCGGCGTGCCTCATGTCTTTGCTCTGAAAGTTCTTTCCGGAGCCTGCTTCGAACTCTTGAGATGGGAGGAGGAGAGCTTAGAGGAGATTGATCGTCAACAGCTGACCCTGGTGCCTGAAGAGTGATTGATGGGCCAGCTGCTGTTTGCTCAGCTGAGGAACTGGCTGGCAACTCTTCCAGGTCTGTTAATCCTTCCAGCTCCTCCTCGTCAGGGCTCATGACATCTAAGCCCCTTTCGTAGCCAGCCCCAAGCTCTGACCATAAGAACGTAAGGTACTCCCATATATACTAATTGAAATGTGGAGCCGTGCTTGATCCCTGGAGATAAGCAGAGCAGAGCCAAATTGAAAATGCAGTGAGTATGCATGAGAGTATATATGGGAGTACCTTGAATAAGACTCTATGTAATAAACAATTTTTATTAGTAACATATGGTAGCAAAACTATATCTACATCTTATAAACACGTAAAAAAGAGAAATTCTTCTACCCCATATCTTACTTTTCCCCCACCCTCCCCCGTTACTTGACCCCCGCCAGTGTTATTTAAAAAAACCCAAATATTAAAGGTACCTTTAACTATTAAAAAACCAAAAATTATACTTTTGTTTTTAAAAATAAAAAACTTAATCATTATCAAAAATTGTCCAATGTCCTTTTATTTTCCACTCTTTTTCTACGTATCTTCTGAACTTCTTCCACTCCAACTTAAAGAGCTCCAAATCATAGTCTCTCAATTTTCTTGTTAATTTGTCCATTTCACTCCATGACATAACTTTTATAATCCAGTCCCATTTCTCTAGTATTTTTTCTTGCTTCCACAGCTGCGCATACAATGTCCAAGCAGCTGAGAGGAAGTACCATATTAAAGTTCTATCTTCTTTTGGAAATTTTTTCATTTGTAATCCCAGCAGAAAAGTCTCTGCAACTTTATTAAATTCATATCCCAAAATCTTAGAAATCTCTTGCTGAATCATTTGCCAAAACCTTGAATAAGACTCTAGAAAACGCATTTGACTATAGCTAACTGGGAAAAATGTATTTTTATGACACGTCAGTCCCTTGGCGAGCTGCCTGAAGGATCCTCTGAAACTGGACAGAAGCAGCGGTCCAGTTGCAGGCACACCACTTTGGGAACGACAGTCACACCTGCATTGGCGAATGAAACTTCAGGAAGTCCGACAAACGAAGAAGAATGTCGTATCTCGCAAAACGGACTGGGAAATAATTTTCAAACGAATGTGGAACGATTGCGATTTAAAATGTCGCGATTTAAAATATTATTTTCAATATATATTAGTTAAAGCTCTCACGGAGTGTTCTCCTGTACCTATATCTGAAGAAGTGAGCAGTGACTGGCTCTAGATCCTCTGGCATCCTAGGTAAGGGCCAGGGGTGGGATTCTAGCAGGAGCCCCTTTGCCTATTGGGCCACACACCCCTGATGTAACCGATCCTCCGAGACCTTACAAAAAGAGCCTCGTAAGCGCCTGCTGATGTAGCTGAATCTGCAAAGGAGCTCCTTCTAGAATCCCACCCCTGGGCAAGGCTAACTTCTAGTGCCCCCCTGCACTGAAAATGTCACCAAGTTACATGGGGGGTGTCCAATTCAGTGCCCCCCAGTAGGCCGGAGCCCTAGGCAACTGCCTAGTTTGCCTAGTGACAGGGCCGGCCCTGCCTGCTGCCAATGTTGTTCGTCTTGAATGTGCTCCTGGACTCTTGCTTTTTTCCGCTGCTGCAGACAGACTAGCACGGTGACCCGTCCTGATCTACCTCCCTGCTGGACTAATTTCCGGGTGGGGCCTGGAGATCTCCCGGAATCGCAGCGCGTCTCCAGACTACAGAGATCAGTTCCCCTGGAGGAAATGGCTGCTTTGGAGGGTGGAATGTGTCCTAGATTGTTTGGAAATTGTGCCCTGGGGTTTCTCCCCTCCACAAACCCTTCTCTCAGGGCCAGCCCTTCCGCTAGGACTGCCAAGTTCCCGCCGGGGGCAGGGGATCCCCCACTTTGGCTAGCAACCCGCGCCGGCAGGAAGGAGGCTGCTGGTGGGGGATCCTCGCTCCCTCCAAAGAGTCCCATCGCTGCATGGCGTATCATGCAGGACATGTAGCGCGGGGACACTCTAGGAATTTGTGGAAACCTCTATGGCTTCATGTAGGGATACTCTTAGCAATTTTTGAAGGGGGCTCAATGGTACCAAAGAGTTCCCCCCCCCATGGGATTGCTAGAGCATTCCCATGCGAAACCATAGCGTTTTCAGCAAATCCCTAGAGCGTCCCCTGTGCGAAGTGCCTGGCGCAATACGTCACTTCTGGGTTATGTCATCGCAATGCGTGCTCTGTGCACACAAAAAAAAAATCCCCTGACACCAGCCACGGGGGACTAGGCGATTACCTGGGGCGGCAGCCTTTTGGGGGTGCCAAACTGTGACTCAGTGATGTTATCAGTGAGGATGGGGGCGCTGGAAGTTAGCCTTACCTAGATGGTCTAGGCCGGGGGTGGCCAAACTGTGGCTCGGGAGCCACATGCGGCTCTTTCACACATACTATGCAGCTCCCGGAGGTCAAGGAGTAACTTAATGCAGACTGACTCTCGAGTCTTCCCTGTGCTGGTCTTATGGGTACTGTTATTCCCATCTTTTGTTCTTTAAAAAGCCCTCTTCTAAAATGGTTGTGTTACATAGTACATACATACGTATTTGATCTTTCTGTGCAAAGAAAGTATTAAGAGTTTTCATAAGGACGCGGGTGGAATATTTGTTTGTGTCTTGAGGCTCTCAAACACCTGATGTGTATTGTACGTGGCCCTTATGTTAAGCCAGTTTGGCCACCCCTGGTCTAGGCAATTTCTCATCCCAGAGCCAGCAGCCTCATGCTGGCTGGCGCGTGAGTAACGCTTCTTTTCTCTTCAGTGCACTGTTTTATTTCTATTAAAAGCTTTAGAATTTAGAGCCCGAGGAACAAAAGCTCATGGAACATACAGCCAGGGAACAAAAGGCCGCTAAGTTCCTCCCTAATTCCAGCTGCAGCAGTGGCCCTGCCCCCTCCTCTCTGTTGGTCTGGCCTGCAGGGGGGGTGGCGAGATCTGGCCCCCGGGCCGCATTTTTGACACCCGTTGTTAAGCTGCCCTGAGGCGCGCCGCTTTCTAGGCAGTTTCCTTAGCAGTGTCCCGCCTGCACAATCATGTCCTGTCCAGAGTGCAGCCTGTGGCTGAATGGCAGAGGACACAATGGCGCTTGGAGAGGCTGTGACAGCAAGCGTGAAGCCATGCCTGCAATCTCTCCCACGGCTGATAAAGATCGCACAAAGCAGAACAACATCACAGAGTAGAAACCAGCGCCTTTCTCATTGTTTCAGTTCATCCTGAAAGCAGGAATTTGGCAGGTGGGTGGGGCGGGGTGGGGGGGAGTACCCCGATTATTACCCACTGTCCAAACTGAATGATTAAAACATGGAAGCCGTATCATTCTACCTAGAGCAGGGGTGCCAGACTTGCTTAACGTAAGAGCCACATAGAATAAACATCATATGTTTAAGAGCTGCAGGAAGGAAGGAAGGAAGGGAGGGAAGGAAGGAAGGAAGGAAGGAAGGAAGGAAGGAAGGAAGGAAGGAAGGAAGGAAGGAAGGAAGGAAGGAAGGAAGGAAGGAAGGAAGGGAGGGAGTGAGGGAGGGAGGGAGGGAGGAAGGGAACGAAGGAAGGAAAATAGATGGAGGTGGGAGGGAGGGAGGGAGAGAGGGAAAGAGGGAGGGAAGGGAAGGAAGGAAAATAGATGGGAGGAGGGAGAGAGGAAGGGAGGGAGGGAGAGAGAGAGGTAAAGAGGGAGGGAAAGAGGAGAGAAGGGAAGGAAGGAAGGAAAATGGGAGGGAGGAGAGAGGAAAAGAGGGCGGGAAGGGAAGGAAGGAAAATAGATGGAAGGAGGGAGGAAGGAGGGAGGGAGAGAGAGAGGAAAAGAGGGAGGGAAAGAGTGAGGGAAGGGAAGGAAGGAAAATAGATGGGAGAAGGGAGGGAGGGAGAGAGGGAAAGAGGGAGGGAAGGGAAGGAAGGAAAATAGATGGGAGGAGGGAGGGAGGGAAAGAGGGAGGGAAGGGAAGGAAGGAAAATGGATGGGAGGAGGGAGGGAGGAAAGAGGGAGGGAGGGAAGGGAAGGAAGAAAATAGATGGGAGGACGGAGGGAAGGAAGGAAGGAAGGGAGGGAGGGAGGGAGGGAGGGAGGGAGGGAGGGAGGGAAGGAAAATAGATGGGAGGTGGAAGGGAGGGAGGGAGAGAGGGAAAGAGGGAGGGAAGGGAAGGAAGGAAAATAGATGGGAGGAGGGAGAGAGGAAGGAAGGGAGGGAAGGGAAGGAAGGAAATAGATGGGAGGAGGGAGGAAGGGAGGAGAGAGGGAAAGAGGGAGGGAAAGAAGGAAGGAAAATAGATGGAGGAGGGAGGGAGAGAGGGAAAGAGGGAGGGAAGGGAAGGAAGGAAAATAGATGGGAGGAGGGAGGAAGGGAGGGAGAGAGGAAAAGAGGGAGGGAAAGAGGGAGGGAAGGGAGGGAAGGAAGGAAGGAAAATAGATGGGAGGAGGGAGGGAAGGGAAGGGAAGTGAAGGAAGGAAAATAGATGGGAGGAGGGAGGGAGGGAAAGAGGGAGGGAAGGGAAGGAAAATAGATGGGAGGAGGGAGGGAGGGAGGAAGAGAGGGAAGGAGGGAGGGAGGGAAAGAGGAGGGAAGGGAAGTTAGGAAATAGATGGGAGGAGGGAGGGAGAGAGAGGAAGGAAGGAAGGAAGGAAGAAGGAAGGAAGGAAGGAAGGAAGGAAGGAAGGAAGGAAGGAAGGAAGGAAGGAAGGAAGGAAGGAAGGAAAATAGATTGAGAGGAGGGAGGGAGGGAAGGAACAGAAATGGAGGAAGGGAAGAGGGGGGTGGAAAGAGAGCAACTTTAAATGCATTAGCCAAGCCTCTGCATTAGCCAAGCCTCTGAGGTCCTTCCTTTCTCCAAACCTCACCCTCTCCAAGTCCCCCTCCCCCCAAATAATATCTCCACTGTCCAGGAATTTCCCAAGCTGTAATTGGCAGCCCAGTTTTGCACTGCTCTTGGCTGCCTGCTAAGGGAGGGATTGTGCAGAATACAGAAAAGAGCATTTCAAATAAGGTCACAAAAGGTGAATAGGAATCTACTGCAGAGAATATTTAGAAACAGCACAGAACAGAAAGGGAAACGTCCGGAGTCAGAACTGGAAACGGTGATGGAGAAAGAACAGCAAGCGAAATCCTCGATGAGGGAGAACTGTGCTGCCACCTAAAGACCAAGGGGGGTAATGCCAAGGAATGTTCAAACTATCGCACATTGAACTCATTTCACATGCCAGCAAGGTCGTGTTAAAGATCTTACAAGCTAGGCTTCAGCAGTATGTCGAGCGGGAACTACCAGAAGTTCAAGTTGGGTTTCGGAGAGGTTGAGGAACTAGAGATCAAATTGCCAACATTCGATGGATTATGGAGAAAGCACGGGGAGTATCAGAAAAACGTCTATTTCTGTTTCATTGACTGTACTAAGGCCTTTAATTGTGTGGATCACAACAAACTGTGGCAAGACCTTAAAGAGGTGGAGTACCAGACCACCTCACAAGTCTCCTGAGAAACCTGTATAAGGGTCAAGAAGCAACTGTCAGAATGGGACATGGAACAAAAAACTGATTGGTTTAGAATAGGAAAAGGAGTTCGACAAGGATGTATATTGTCACCCTGCTTATTTAATTTATATGCAGAGTACATCATGCGGAATGCTGGCCTGGAAGAAGCACAAGCCGGAATTAAGATTGCCAGGAAAAACATCAACAACCTCAGATATGCAGATGACACTACTCTAATGGCAGAAAATGAGGAGGACCTAAAGAACCTCTTGAGGGTGAAAGAGGAGAGCACAAAAGTAGGCTTGAAACTCAACATCAAAAAAACGAAGATCATGGCATCGGGCCCCATCACACCTTGGCAAATAGAAGGGGAAGACATGGAAGTCGTGACAGACTTCACATTTCTGGGATCCAAGATCACTGCATATGGTGACTGTAGCCATGAAATTATAAGATGTTTGCTCCTTGGGAGGACAGCTATGGCGAACCTGGGCAGTATAATAAAAAGTAGAGACATCACCCTGCCAACAAAAGTCCGTATAGTCAAAGCGATGGTATTCCCAGTAGTAACATATGGCTGTGAGAGCTGGACCATAAGGAAGGCCGGAGCGCAGAAGAATAGAGGCTTTGAGATGTGGTGCTGGAGAAGACTCTTGAGAGTCCCTTGGACTGCAAGAAGATCCAATCAGTCAGTCCTAAGGGAAATCAACCCTGACTGTTCCCTGGAAGGTCAGATGCTGAAGCTGAAGCTCAAACACTTTGGCCACCCAAGGAGGAGGGAGCACTCCCTGGAGAAGACCCTGATGCTAGGAAAGACAGAAGGCAAAAGAAGAAGGGGGACGGCAAAAGAGGAGATGGCTAGACAGTGTTACTGATGTAACAGACACGAATTTGAGCAGACTTTGGAGGATGGTGGGAGACAGAAGGGTCCTGGCGTGACTTTGTCCATGGGGTCGCAAAGAGTCGGACTCGACTGTGAGATGGAACAACAAAATCACCACTTTGGAAACTCACCTTTTACATTACCTAACATTCTCATAACTCTTTTGCATCGTTGTTGCCCGAAGCATCTACATTTGTTTCAGTGAGATGAGTTCTGGCGCTGCTGCTGTAACGTTTTTCTCAAAACTAGTTTTGATCCGGTCATTTCTCTACAGGCGTTTCCAACTTGTATTGTAGACGTTTTCATGGGTTTTAAAAGACTTCTCCAAAAGCCGCAGGGTGCAGTCATTTGCATGAGAACTGACGCCACTTTAAATTTTTACATATCATTGCTTGCCTCCTCTTGTGATTTAAATGTGTATTGTTTTTGCAGCGTTGACACCATTTCCAGCAATCCTATACATTTTAACTAAGCACTGGTATTCCGGCTGCCCTCTGATCAGAGGACCTCCCACCCAAACTGAAACGCTTTCAGCAGGAAATATAGAAGTTTGGCTACGCAAATGAGCGCAGCAAATCCCCCACCAAATGTAAAAAGGGGGAAAAAATTGGAACAGTGGCAGGCAACTTGAAGACTCTAAAACTCTGGATCAAACTGAATTGTAAAAACACCCCAAGAGCTGGATTTACAACTTTTCAGCCAAGAGGAGGCAAAGGACAGACAGGGTGCCTTCAAACATGCTAAAGAATGCAGTTTCAGTCCACTTCAGTGACTGTTTTCAGGTGGATTTTGCCACTTCACCCAGCAAAATTCCAGTTGCAAAGTGGATTGAAGTGCACTATTTAGTGTATTTGAAAGGCACCCACAGAAGCTGTTCATTTGCTGGTCAGATTCCCAGGGCATCTAGCAGGAAGTTGGGGGCTGAGAAGGAAAATCAGACTGCTTAAATACTGGGTTCGGTGCAGTGACGTTCAAACAGGGAACATAACTCCTTGTAAATGTACTAGGAAGCAGCCAGAGAGGTGTCTGAATAACTGTGCAGGGATAAAAAATGGGTTTTCAACTGCCCAGAAAATAAAAATCCATCTTGTCGGACGGCCCCCAATTTTCTACTGATCACTTCCTTTTTGAATGTCTGTCCTTCTGGGAACATCACAGTGTCGGGTTCTGGACAAGTGAATCTGAAGTGCTTAAACACTTTACAAGGGCCCTGAATAAGATTCTGCCCTTGGATGAAAGCAAAGCTACGAAATCATGCTCCTGGAATTGGAAGATCCAGCTCCAGAATATTCAAAAGTTCCTAAAGGCAAGCGTTTCAAGGTCATTTTTTTAAAAAAATAAAAATAAGTGTAAACTTCAGATGTATTTCTAACATAGAATCATAGAGTTGGAAGGGACCTCCAGGGTGATCTAGTCCAACCCCCTGCACAATGCAGGAAACTCACAAACTACTGCCCCCTTAAAGATCCAGTCAGTCAGTCCTAAGGGAAATCAACACAGACTGTTCCCTGGAAGGTCAGTTGCTGAAGCTGAAGCTCCAATACTTTGGCCACCCAATGAGAAGGGAAGGTAGCACTCCCTGGAGAAGACGCTTTGAGAGTCCCTTAGACTGCAAGGAAGATCAAATTCAGTGAGTACTAAGGGAAATCAACCCAGACTGTTCCCTGGAAGGTCAGATGCTAAAGCTGAAGCTGCAATCTTTGGCCACCAAATGAGAAGGGAGCACTCCCTGGAGAAAGACTCTTGAAAGCCCCTTGGATTGCAAGAAGATCCAGTCAGTCAGTTCCCTAAGGGAAATCAACCCAGACTGTTCCCTGGAAGGTCAGATGCTGAAGCTGAAGCTCAAATACTTTGGCCACCAAATGAGAAGGGAGCACTCCCTGGAGAAGACTCTTGAGAGCCCCTTGGATTGAAAGAAGATCCATCAGTCAGTCCTAAGGGAAATCAGCCCAGACTGTTCCTGGAAGGTCAGATGCCTGAAGCTGAAGCTCCAATACTTTGGCCACCAATTGAGAAGGGAAGGTAGCACTCCCTGGAGAAGACTCTTGAGAGTCCCTTAGACTGCAAGAAGATCAAATCAGTCAGTCCTAAGGGAAATCAACCCAGACTGTTCCCTGGAAGGTCAGATGCTAAAGCTGAAGCTGCAATACTTTGGCCACCAAATGAGAAGGGAGCACTCCCTGGAGAAGACTCTTGAGAGCCCCTTGGATTGCAAGAAGATCCAGTCAGTCAGTCCTAAGGGGAAATCAACCCAGACTGTTCCCTGGAAGGTCAGATGCTGAAGCTGAAGCTCAAATACTTTGGCCACCAAATGAGAAGGGAGCACTCCCCGGAGAAGACTCTTGAGAGCCCCTTGGATTGAAAGAAGATCCAGTCAGTCAGTCCTAAGGGAAATCAGCCCAGACTGTTCCCTGGAAGGTCAGATGCTGAAGCTGAAGCTCCAATACTTTGGCCACCAAATGAGAAGGGAAGGTAGCACTCCCTGGAGAAGACTCTTGAGAGTCCCTTAGACTGCAAGAAGATCAAATCAGTCAGTCCTAAGGGAAATCAACCCAGACTGTTCCCTGGAAGGTCAGAGGCTAAAGCTGAAGCTGCAATACTTTGGCCACCAAATGAGAAGGGAGCACTCCCTGGAGAAGACTCTTGAAAGCCCCCTTGGATTGCAAGAAGATCCAGTCAGGTCAGTCCTAAGGGAAATCAGCCAGACTGTTCCCTGGAAGGTCAGATGCTGAAGCTGAAGCTCAAATACTTTGGCTACCAAATGAGAGGGAGCAATCCCTGGAGAAGACCCTGATGCTGGGAAAGACAGAAGGCAAAAGATTAATGGCACGGCAAAAGACGAGATAGTTGGACAGCATTACTGGTCTCACTAACATGAATTTTAGCGGACTTCGGAGGATGGTGGAAGAACAGGAGGGCCTGGCGTGACTAGTCCATGGGGTCGCAAAGAGTCGGATTCGACTGTGCGATCTGAACAGCAACAAAAGATTTTATTATGACAATTCATAGAATCATAGAGTTGGAAGGGGCCTCCAGGGTCATCTAGTCCAACCCCCTCACAATGCAAGAAACCCACGAATACCTCCCCCTAAATTCACAGGATATTCATTGCTATCAAATGGCCATCTAGCCTCTGTTTAAAAACCTCCAAGGAAGGAGAGCCCACCACCTCCCAAGGAAGAAGCCTGTTCCACTGAGGAATTGCTCTGTCAGGAAGTTCTTCCTAATGTTGAGCCAGAAACTCTTTTGATGTAATTTCAGGCCCATTGGTTCTGGTCCTACCTTCCAGGGCCACAGAAAACAATTCCACACCATCCTCTATAGGACAGCCCTTCAAGTCC
Organism: Heteronotia binoei; assembly: GCF_032191835.1. Classification (NCBI taxonomy): domain Eukaryota; kingdom Metazoa; phylum Chordata; class Lepidosauria; order Squamata; family Gekkonidae; genus Heteronotia; species Heteronotia binoei. Next base: position 193,575,810 of record NC_083225.1, read on the forward strand.
TTGAAGATGGTGATCCTATCACCTCTCAGTCGCCTCCTCTCCAGGCTAAACATGCCCAGCTTCTTCAACCTTTCCTCTTAGGACTTGGTTTCCAGACCCCTCACCATCTTTGTCGCCCTCCTCTGGACCCATTCCAGCTTGTCTAGATCCTTCTTAAAATGTGGTGCCCAAAACTGAACACAAGTGAGGTGAGGTCTTACCAGAGCAGAGCAAAGCGATACCATCATTTTGCGTGATCTGGACACTCTACTTCTGTTGATACAGCTCAAGTTTGCATTTGCTTTTTAGCCGCCGCATCACACTGTTGACTCATGTCGATTACATCTGTCTGCTTTAGATGTTTGGGTTATTTCCCCATTTTTAATTGGGGGGAAATATTAGGAAGTTTGTCAAATTGTAAGAGTTCAGCCAATTCTCACAGGGGGTTTGAACAACGGAGTCCGGAAGCAAGTATTTGGGAGTGAGGGCGGGAGTAAGAAAGAAAGAGCATAATAAAAATTACAGGCTACAGAACTCCGCTCCTGTGAGCTCCTGCCCAAAATGAGGGCCTTCCCTACAAATTCCCCCCTGCTCCCAAACCCCATCTAGAAAGCCAGTTTGGCATAGTGGTTAAATGCTCAGGACTCTTATCTGGGAGAACCGGGTTTGATTCCCCACTCCTCCCCTTGCAGCTGCTGGAATGGCCTTGGGTCAGCCATAGCTCTCTTAGTAGCTCATCCAGTAGCTCATCCAGTCCAACACTCTGTGTCACACAGTGGCTAAAAAACCCAAGTGGCCATCAAGAGGTCCACCAGTGGGACCAGGACACCAGGAGCCCTCCCACTGTGCCTCCCCGCCAAGCACTAGAAGACAGAGCATCACTGCCCCAGACATAAGAACAGAAGAGAAGCCGTCTACCACTCTGTGTCACACAGTGACCAAAAAACCCCAGGTGCCATCAGGAGGTCCATCAGTGGGGCTAGGACACTAGAAGCCCTCCCACTGTGCCTCCCCCCCCCCCCCAAGCACCAAGAATACAGAGCATCACTGCCCCAGACATAAGAACAGAAGAGAAGCCATGTTGGATCAGGCCAATGGCCCATCTAGTCCACCTCTCTGTGTCACACAGTGATCAAAAAACCGCAGGTGCCATCAGGAGGTCCATCAGTGGGGCCAGGACACTAGAAGCCCTCCCACTGTGCCCCCCCCCCAAAGCACTAAGAATACAGAGCATCACTGCCCCAGACAAAGAGCTCCATCTATACCTTGGGGCTAAGAGCCACTGATGGACCTCTGCTCCAGATGTTGATCCAATCTCCTCTTGAAGTTGTCTATGCTTCTAGCTGCCACCGCCGCCTGTGGCAGTGAATTTTACATGTTAATCACCCTTTGGGTGAAGAAGGACTTCCTTTTATCAGTTACCATAAAAAAGTCTGCCGTGAAAATGTGGTGAAAGCAACGTCACCCCAGAGTTGGAAACGACTGGTGCTTGCACAGGGCACTACCTTTAACTTTAAGGTAGCTATTCACCCTCAGATGGCTGTACAGTTGCCATCTCATGGTTGATAAATTCCTGGATATTTGGGGGTGGACCCTGGGGAAAAAGGGTCAGGGAAGAGAGTGGTGTCAGAAGGGACAAGACCATAGAGTCTGCCTGCCAGAGCAGCCAACTCCAACGCAACTGATCTCTGCTAGATCTCCAGGCCCCAACTGGAGATTGGCAACCCCTGATTGATGCTCAGTTTCCCCAAAACACTATTTTTTCAAGGTCTCCAGAACTCTGACTTTCTAATAGACCAGCTTCCATCCACAATTCGCTGCAATCCTCAGATTCGTTTTTACTTACAGGCTGGGGAGCTGAGATAAATATATCAACCATTAAGGTGTCTGATTTAATTTTTATGAACTCCAAGTTTAAAGTTAGACATGTATAATTCATGCCCCGTATTAGACAGTCCCTTTATTACCCTCTTTTTCATTAATCTGCATCTGATTTATAAAACAGGCTGGGAAGTTTCCGGATAGTTAATGACAAATGCTCCCCTGAAATGAGACGATTTGTATTGAAATTCTCCAAAACTTTGGAAATATCCTCTAACGCAGGGGTCCCCAACCCCCCATCTGTGGACAAGTACTGGTCCGTGGCCTGTTAGCAACTGCAAGAGGCACGGTGAGGGGACAGTGGCTCAGTGGTAGAGCATCTGCTTGGTAAGCAGAAGGTCCCAGGTTCAATCGCCGGCATCTCCAACTAAAAAGGGTCCAGGCAAGTAGGCGTGAAGAACCTCAGCTGGAGACCCTGGAGAGCCATGAATGGGGCTGTGGCTCAGTGGTAGAGCATCTGCTTGGAAAGCAGAAGGTCCCAGGTTCAATTCCCAGAATCTCCAACTAAAAAGGATCCAGGCAAATAGGTGTGAAGAACCTCAGCTGGAGACCCTGGAGAGCCATGAATGGGGCTGTGGCTCAGTGGTAGAGCATCTGCTTGGTAAGCAGAAGGTCCCAGGTTCAATCCCCGGCATCTCCAACTAAAAAGGGTCCAGGCAAGTAGGTGTGAAGAACCTCAGCTGAAGACCCTGGAGAGCCACTGCCAGTCTTGAGTAGACAATACTGACTTTGATGGACCCAGGGTCTGATTCAGTAGAAGGCAGCTTCATATATGTTCATATATATGTGTTCACCACCTCTTTTGACTGCCTGGGACCCGGGATGAAAGAGGCAGCCCAGCCTCACTCCAAAGCAGCCCCCGCTCCTTGGAGCAAGGCAGAGCAGTCTCAGTGCCGCTTCCGCCCACCCAGGACCTGGGGGGGACGAAAGAGTTAGTGCGGCCTCGCTCCAAAGCACCACCTCCTTCATCCGTTCAGACCCTGGGTGGCCGGAAGGGGCAGTGCAGTAGCAGCCTTTGTCTACCCCTCATTAAAAGACCCCATGGAGCAGAGTGGAAAAGCTGCAATACTGCAGCCCGAGCTCTCTGCTCACAACCTGAGTTCGATCCCAGCGGAAGGTGGGTTCAGCGAGCCAGCTCCAGGTTGACTAGGGCTGCCAATCCCCAGGTGGGGGCAGGGGATCCCCCGGTTTGGAGGCCATCCCCCCCGTTTCAGGGTCGTCAGAAAGCGGGGGGAGGGGAGGGAAATGTCTGCTGGGAACTCTATTATTCCCTATTGAGACTTATTTCCATAGAAAATCAAGGAGAATTGATCCACGGGCATCTGGGGCTCTAGGGGGGCTTTTCTTTGGTGTAGAGGCACCAAATTTTCAGTATAGCATCTAGTGCCTCTCCCCAAAATACCCCCCAAGTTTCAAAAAGATTGGACCAGGGGGCCCAATTCTATGAGCCCCAAAAGAAGGTGCCCCTGTCCTTCATTATTTCCTATGGAAGGAAGGAATTGAAAAGGTGTGCTGTCTCTTTAAATATGATGGCCAGAACTCCCTTTGGAGTTCAATTATTGTTGGAACTCAGTCCTAAAATGGCTGACTGACTCCATCTTAGTAATAGTAATGTTGTTTCTGCAATGTCATGCTGAGTCATGCTGCATCATGATCCAGCTGTTACCTGTTACTGAGGTAAGGTGGGATGACCTCACCTGTAATTAGGCTTTGTGCTGACTCACAGAGCTGATGCAACCCTGATGATTGGTACGTGTACTTAGGGAAGCTCAGTGAGCCTGCTCAGCCTGCCTGTAAGGATTGTGGGTTCTGTGAGGCCCGCTATCTGGGTGGCAGCGATCACTGCTGGTGTTGGATCCTATGCTACTGTGCTTGGATCGTGCTGTGTATACTTACTGCTGTATACTGTTATCTATCGTGCTGTGTATACTTACTGCTGTATACTGTTATCTACTGAAGTGTGTACTGATTACTGTGTATGACCTTGGCCTGGCAACGACTCTGAATATTGGATACTTTCCTGGTAAATATATCTACCATTGAATACAGCTGTTTCTCTTGTCCTGTGTTTTGCCTGTCCCTCTCCTTCAGCTCTTCTGCTGCGTGCAAAATACTCTAACAATTATGCTTGTCACAGCCTTGATCTTGGTCCACCCCTAATGTCTCCTGGCTCCACCCCCAAAGTCTCCTGCCTCCACCCCCAAAGCCCCCAGATATTTCTTGAATTGGACTTGGCAACCCTAAGGTTGACTCAGCCTTCCATCCTTCCGAGGTGGTTAAAATGAGTGCCCAGCTTGCTGGGAAGAAAGTGTAAAAGACTGGGGAAGGCAAGGGTAAACCACTCCGTAACAAAAAGTCTGCTGTGAAAATGTTGTGAGAGCAACGTCACCCCAGAGTCGGAAACGACTGGTGCTTGCACAGGGGACCTTTCCTTTCCTATTTACACTGAAGGAGCCCTGTGGCGCAGAGTGGTAAAGCTGCAGGAGTGCAGCACCGAAGAAGAGGTACAAGGACTCCTTGAAGAAATCCCTTGGCACCTGTCGCATCAACCATCACCAGTGGTCTGACCTAGCCTCAGATCGCAAAGCATGGAGGCACACCATCCACCAGGCTGTCTCTTCCTTTGAGAACGCACGCATAGCGGGTCTTGAGGACAAAAGGAGATCGAGGAAGAATCGCACTGCTACAGCACCAACCCCAAATCAGACTTTTCCCTGCAGCCACTGTGGCCAGACCTGCCTGTCCCTCATTGGTCTTGTCAGCCACCAGCGAGCCTGCAGCAGACGTGGACTACTGCACCCTTCTTAAATCTTCGTTCGCGAAGCCAAGCCGAGAGAGAGTGCAGTCCTACGCTCTGCTCATGACCTGAGTTCAATCCCTGGCGGAGGCTGGGTTTTCAGGTAGCCGGCTCGAGGTTGACTCAGCCTTCCATCCTTCTGAGGTTGGTAAGATGAGTCCCCTGCTTGCTGGGGGGAAAGCGTAGACGACTGGGGGAGGCAAGGGCAAACCACCCCGTAACAAAAAGTCTGCCGTGAAAACGTCATGATGCGACGTCACCCCAGAGTCGGAAATGACTGGTGCTTGCGCAGGGGACTACCTTTACCATTACCTTAGAGGGGGGCAGGGACTGGGTAGTGGGCGGCGGGAAGCCTGGGGTGGCAAAACCCCCAGCACCCACACACACATCGGTCCATGGAAAAACTGTCTTCCACAAAACTGGTGCCTGGTGCCAAAAAGGTTGGGAGCCACTGGTCTAACATACTTAATATACAGCTCCATACTTTCATATCATAGAGTTGGAAGGTACCTCCAGGGTCATCTAGTCACAAATGCCTCCCCTCACACACACCCAGTGACCCTTGCTCCGTGCCCAGAAGATGGCAAAACAACAACAAGAAGAGAGGCAGCCTGGTGTAGTGGTTAAGTGTGCGGACTCTTAGCTGGGAGAATGGGGTTTGATTCCCCACTTCTCCACTTGCAGCTGCTGGAATGGCCTTGGGTCAGCCAGAGCTCTCTTACCTGGGAGAACCGGGTTTGATTCCCCACTCCTCCACTTGCGGCTGCTGGAATGGCTTCGGGTCAGCCAGAGCTCTCTTATCTGGGAGAAGCGGGTTTGATTCCCCACTCCTCCACTTGCAGCTGCTGGAATGGCCTTGGGTCAGCCAGAGCTCTCTTATCTGGGAGAACCGGGTTCGATTCCCCCACTCCTCCACTTGCAGCTGCTGGAATGGCCTTGGGTCAGCCAGAGCTCTCTTATCTGGGAGAACCGGGCTTGATTCCCCCACTCCTCCACTTGCAGCTGCTGGAATGGCCTTGGGTCAGCCAGAGCTCTCTTATCTGGGAGAACCGGGCATGATTTCCCACTCCTCCACTTGCACCTGCTGGAATGGCCTTGGGTCAGCCAGGGCTCTCTTATCTGGGAGAACCGGGTTTGATTCCCCCACTCCTCCACTTGCAGCTGCTGGAATGGCCTTGGGTCAACCAGAGCTCTCTTATCTGGGAGAACCGGGTTTGATTCCCCACTCCTCCACTTGCGGCTGCTGGAATGGCTTCGGGTCAGCCAGAGCTCTCTTATCTGGGAGAAGCGGGTTTGATTCCCCACTCCTCCACTTGCAGCTGCTGGAATGGCCTTGGGTCAGCCAGAGCTCTCTTATCTAGGAGAACCGGGTTCGATTCCCCCACTCCTCCACTTGCAGCTGCTGGAATGGCCTTGGGTCAGCCAGAGCTCTCTTATCTGGGAGAACCGGGCTTGATTCCCCCACTCCTCCACTTGCAGCTGCTGGAATGGCCTTGGGTCAGCCAGAGCTCTCTTATCTGGGAGAACCGGGCATGATTTCCCACTCCTCCACTTGCACCTGCTGGAATGGCCTTGGGTCAGCCAGGGCTCTCTTATCTGGGAGAACCGGGTTTGATTCCCCCACTCCTCCACTTGCAGCTGCTGGAATGGCCTTGGGTCAGCCAGAGCTCTCTTATCTGGGAGAACCGGGTTTGATTCCCCACTCCTCCACTTGCAGCTGCTGGAATGGCCTTGGGTCAGCCAGAGCTCTCTTATCTGGGAGAACCGGGTTTGATTCCCCACTCCTCCACTTGCAGCTGCTGGAATGGCCTTGGGTCAGCCAGAGCTCTCTTATCTGGGAGAACCGGGCTTGATTCCCCCACTCCTCCACTTGCATCTGCTGGAATGGCCTTGGGTCAGCCAGAGCTCTCTTATCTGGGAGAATCGGGCTTGATTTCCCACTCCTCCACTTGCAGCTGCTGGAATCACCTTGGGTCAGCCAGAGCTCTCTTATCTGGGAGAACCGGGTTTCATTCCCCACTCCTGCACTTGCGGCTGCTGGAATGGCCTTGGGTCAGTCAGAACTCTCTTATCTGGGAGAACCGGGTTTCATTCCCCAACCCTCCACTTGCAGCTGCTGGAATGGCCTTGGGTCAGCCAGAGCTCTGGCAGAGGTTGTCCTTGAAACGGCAGCTGCTGTAAAAAGCTTTCTCAGTCCCACCCACCTCAGAGGGTGTCTGTTGTGGGGGAAGGAGATAAAGGAGAGCCGCTCTGGGGATCGAACTCAGGTCGTGAGCAGAGGGCTCCGACTGCAGTCCTGCAGCTTTACCACTCTGCGCCACGGGGCTCCTTCAGTGTAGATAGGAAAGGAAAGGTCCCCTGTGCAAGCACCAGTTGTTTCCGACTCTGGGGTGACATTGCTTTCATGACGTTTTCACCGCAGACTTTTTGTTACGGGGTGGTTTGCCATTGCCTTCCCCAGTCATCTACACTTTCCCCCCAGCAAGCTGGGGACACAATTTACCGACCTTAGAAGGATGGAAGGCTGAATCAACCTTGAGCTGGCTACCTGAAAACCCAGCTTCCGCCGGGGATCGAACTCAGGTCGTGAGCAGAGCTTAGGACTGCAGCTTTATCACTCTGCGCTACCCCCGGATAACTAAGAGGCTAAACCCACTCTCAGTGAGTATAGCTATACATCCACAGTATTCCGATGTATTTCTCTTTTATAATAGTGTATCAGAATAATGTTTTATACTGACATACTCAAATAGGGGATATTGGCAATTCATCTCTTTCAATATACCTAACCCATTTTCATTTTATGTATTCTTGTTTTCCAGTGGGAGACTAGAACGATGTTTATAATGTATAGATTGATGTGGATAAGTAAATTAGGTAGCCTACAACTGGAAAATACATGTCCTTCTGTGATTTGCAAAAACGCCAATTGGAAGGGAACTTTATCACCTTTTATGGCTACCCAGACCAAATGGCCAAGCCACACTGTTGCATCATGGGATCACAACCAGTTTGGTGTAGTGGTTAAGTGTGTGGACTCTTATCTGGGAGAACCGTGTTTGATTCCCCACTCCTCCACTTGAGGCTGCTGGAATGGCCCTGGGTCAGCTGAAGCTCTCTTATCTGGGAGAAATGGGTTTGATTCCCCACTCCTCCACTTGCAGCTGCTGGAATGGCCTTGGGTCAGCCGTAGTTCTCTTATCTGGGAGAACTGGGTTTGATTCCCCATTCCTCCACTTGCAGCTGCTGGAATGGCCTTGGGTCAGCCAGAGCTCTGGCAGAGGTTGTCCTTGAAAGGGCAGCTGGTGTGAGAGCCCTCTCCAGCCCCACCCACCTCACAGGGTGTCTATTGTGGGGGCAGAAGATATAGGAGATTATAAGCCGCTCTGAGTCTCTGATTCAGAGAGAAGGGCGGGATATAAATCTGCAATTCTTATTCCTCAGCCAGTTTGTACTCTTAATCAACAAACTGCTTGTATTTCAGCCCACAATACCTGATCCCCTCGTCTGATGAAGTGTGCTTAGAGAGCACATGAAAGCTTACATTCTCAATAAAACTTAAAGGTGCCACTTGCCTCCTGCTTTGTTCAAGTAAGAGGCCTGTTCTACTGGTTCCGTAGACCTTTCCAATGGTCTCCACGTAACCCTCATCTGATCTAAATCAGTTCACGCGTCCAAGTCTTTGGGGCCAGGGCTTGCTAAAAGGGCTGGACGCAATGCAATTAGGCGCCTTATCATTCCGCCCCTGGATATTAATTATGACAGCAGTGTCACCAGAAAAATCCCCGGAGGAACGGCGCTGAGGGACAGCCAATTTGCTTTGCTCTTTCCCGCCGCGACACCCAGATGAAGCCGCCGAAGAAAACATGTTTTGAAAGTGAACTTGCCAATTACCGACTGTTTACCAGGATGATTGTTTTCTTCCAGGCAGGCACCGAGGAGAGCGGCCTCTCTTGGGTGCCAAATTAGTGTCGCCCAATTAAGGATAACTTCTGCGTACGGGGAGTTGTTGAACTGTTGCTCTCAAGTTTGAGGACCCTGCCCTACTTGGAGGCGCAGTAAATCATCAGTGTGGAATTAAGAATATAAGAGAAGCCCTGTTGGATCAGGCCAATGGCCCATTCAGTCCAACGCTCTTTGTCACATAAGAACATAAGAGAAGCCATGTTGGATCAGGCCAGTGGCCCCTCCAGTCCAACACTCTGTGTCACATGAGAACATAAGAGAAGCCATGTTGGATCAGGCCAGTGGCCCCTCCAGTCCAACACTCTGTGTCACATGAGAACATAAGAGAAGCCATGTTGGATCAGGCCAGTGGCCCCTCCAGTCCAACACTCTGTGTCACATGAGAACATAAGAGAAGCCATGTTGGATCAGGCCAGTGGCCCCTCCAGTCCAACACTCTGTGTCACATGAGAACATAAGAGAAGCCATGTTGGATCAGGCCAGTGGCCCCTCCAGTCCAACACTCTGTGTCACATGAGAACATAAGAGAAGCCCTGTTGGATCAGGCCAGTGGCCCCTCCAGTCCAACACTCTGTGTCACATGTTCTTATGTGACACAGAGTGTTGGACTGGAGGGGCCCTTGGCGTGATCCAACATGGCTTCTCGTATGTTCTTATGTTTTTCTTTCCGTGTCAATGTTTTAGCGCTCTTCCATCCAATGTGACAGGTGTGATCTTTCCTACCGCCAGCCACTCCAATTGGCATCTTATCAATGGGTCCCCACTGAATACAACCTCCTCTTCTCATAAAATCCTTGTTAACACTCCAAAGAAAAAATGATGGCCTTAATTTGTTAGAGTTTCACAAAAGAGACCTCGCTACCAATTTCAAAGGGGCGAAGGAGTACGATTCTGCGAGGGAGAGAGGCAGATTAGATCTTTGCATTTATAACAATGCTCTTTGATTGTCAAAAGTGTGATTGGATTGTGTTCCTACCTTTTTTTCCCCCTAACCTCAGAAATAATGAAAAAGGGCATTATCTTCTGTTTTATTATTTTCTTATATATATGCAAATTGTGTTAAATCATATTTTGCGGTTTAAATGCATTTTAAAAACCACCTTTCTGCTCCTGTTCTCTTTGTTCTTTGGAAAAGGCTGAGCAAAAGAGACGGAGAATGTTTGACTCATGTATCCAGGTTAGTTCTTAATACATTCCTTTTTCACTTTTACTCTCCTTCCCTCAGTACTATTTCTGTGCTTTCCCCATTCATATACCGTTCCTCTGTCTGGAATCGCTGGCTTTGGTTTGCGTTCCCTTAATGTAATAAATGCTGAATAGGCACAATAGAAACTCAAGTCCCTGAAATATATTATGCTACCGCGTTGGCCCTCCGAAAGGGAAACTTCACATCATGATTGTGATGTACCTTCCTCCTGGGATTATAGGAAATGGGGCAGTTTAGCATCCTTAGAGCCTCGTGGCACAGAGTGGTAAAGCTGCAGTACTGCAGTCGGAGCCCTCTGCTCACGACCTGAGTTCGATCTCAGCTGATTGAGGTAGCCGGCTCCAGGTTGACTCAGCCTTCCATCCTTCCAAGGTGGGTAAAATGAGTCCCCAGCTTGTTGAGGGGGAAATGTAGATGACTGGGGAAGGCAATGGCAAACCACCCTGTAAAAAGTCTGCTGTGAAAACGTGAAAGCAACGTCACCCCAGAGTCGAAAATGACTGGTGCTTGCACAGGGGACTACCTTTACCTTGTTAACATCCTTTTAAAAAGATGCTTGGAGCTGGAGTTAACCAAGGAGACAGAAAACAATGCTCCCTCCCCCCGGCACCACTGCTTCTGGAGGGTATCCATGCTTGTAGTTTGGTGTAGGGGTTAAGTGTGCGGACTCTTATCTGGGAGAACTGGGTTTGATTCCCCACTCCTCCACTTGCACCTGCTGGAATGGCCTTGGGGCAGCCATAGTCGGTAAGTGAGCGGACTCTTATCTGGGAGAACCGAGTTTGATTCCCCACTCCTCCACTTGCACCTGCTGGCATGGCCTTGGGTCAGCCATATCTCTTGCAGACCTGTCCTTGAAAGGGCAGCTGCTGTGACAGCCCTCTCAGCCCCACCCACCTCACAGGGTGTCTGTTATGGGGGAGGAAGGGAAAGGAGATTGTAGGTCGCTCTGAGACTCTGTCCTTGAAAAGGCAGCTGCTGGGAGAGTCCTCTCAGCCCCACCCAACTCAAAGGGTGTCTGTTGTGGGGGGGGTGGGTAAAGGAGATTGTGACCACTCTGAGACTCTGAGATTCAGAGTATAGGGTGGGATATAAATCCCAGGTATTCCTTTTCTATCAGTATTTACACCGAATCAGAATCAGACAATCAGTCCATCAAGATTAACATGACCAACTCAGACTGGCAGTGGCTCTCCAGGATCTTTCCCATCGCCTCCAGCCTGATCTTTTTAACTGGAGATGCCGGGGATTGAACCTGGGACCTTCTGCATGCCGAGCAGAAGCTTTGCTATAGAGACATGGCTGCTGCCCAAAACAGTGGGGTTGAATTGGTATCCTGAGCCCCGTCTGGTGCTCCCTGTGCCACATACCCACCCCTTTAATTTCTGCCAACAGATCAGCCAGCCTTCGCTTCCTTCATCACGAGACTCTTCCTCCTTTTGAAAGAAGCAGATCTTAACGCACCGCATCTCTCCAAAGTCCAGTGACTTACCAGTAGTTGTACCTCCTCAAGGGTTCCTCACGACGTACATCTACATTTCAGGGGTGGCACTGCCATGCGGAAAGTGCCCATGAGCACATAGTGGGTGTACGACAACAAACCACGAGGGCAGAAACACCCGTCTCCAGGGCTCTCAGCTGCGGTGGTACTTGTCTCTGCAGAAGTCTGGAAAATTCCGAAATCGGGCGCTAGGCAAAGTGGGCGGAAGGTGCAGGCGATGTTGTGGCGGCAGGACCGGAAAGAAACGGTGAATATCTGGCTCCTGATCCAGGTGTTGATTCTACTTCTGCCTCATGGCACAACTGCTTGTTCAGGAGTCGTGGATTGGCCCTGAGAGGAAAAAAAGAATTGTTTTTTTTTTAATTCTTCATTATTTACAAAATTTGCGTCCTCCCTTTCTGCCCTTACAAGGTGGTTCACACTTGCTGCTGATACTATACGTGGTAAAGCCAATAATAACAATAAGAAGACGACTGCAGATTTATACCCCGCCTCTGAAGCAGAGATTCAGAGCGGCTTACAATCTCCTATAACTTCTCCCCCCACAACAGACACCATGTGAAGTGGGTGGGGCTGAGAGGGCTCTGACAGAAGCTGCCCTTTCAAGGACAGCTCTGCAAGAGCTATGGCTGACCCAAGGCCATTCCAGAAGATGCAAGTGGAAGAAGACTGCAGATTTATACCCCGCCCTTCTCTCTAAAGCAGAGACTCAGAGCGGCTTACAATCTCCTATAACTTCTCCGCCCACAACAGACACCATGTGAGGTGGATGGGGCTGAGAGGGCTCTGACAGAAGCTGCCCTTTCAAGGACAGCTCTGCAAGAGCTATGGCTGACCCAAGGCCATTCCAGCAGATGCAAGTGGAACAGACACCATGTGAGGTGGGTGGGGCTGAGAGGGCTCTGACAGAAGCTGCCCTTTCAAGGACAGCTCTGCAAGAGCTATGGCTGACCCAAGGCCATTCCAGCAGATGCAAGTGCAAGAAGACTGCAGATTTATACCCCGCCCTTCTCTCTAAAGCAGAGACTCAGAGCGGCTTACAATCTCCTTTATCTTCTCCCCCCACAACAGACACCCTGTGAGATGGGTGGGGCTGAGAGGGTTCTCACAACAGCTGCCCTTTCAAGGACAACTCCTGCGATAGCTATGGCTAACCCAAGGCCATTAAAATAATCCCCCCCTGCAAAAAAACAACAACAACAACACCAAACCCCACACATCACTAAAACAATTTTAAAAACAGAATTTTCTCTCCAGAGCCATCTGGAGACCAGTTGTAATTCTGGGGGGGTCTCCAGGTCCCACCAGGAGCTTAGCAACCCTACTTAGGGATAGGAACTCTGAACGCGCTCAGCAGCACTGACGTGTAGGATACGGTTGCCAGGTCCAACTCAAGAAATACCTGGGGACTTTGGGGGTGGAGCCAGGAGACTTTGGGGTGGAGCCAGGAGACTTTGGAGGTGGAGCCAGGAATCTTTGGAGGTGGAACCAGGAGCAAGGTTGTGACAAACATAATTGAACTCCAAAGGAAGTTCTGGCCATCACATTTAAAGGGACCACACACCTTTTCAATGCCTTCTCTATGTTGGAAATAATGAAGGACAGGGGCACCTTCTTTGGGGGCTCATAGAATTGGGCCCCCTGGTCCAATCCTTTTGAAACACGGAGGGTGTTTTGAGGAGAGGCACTGGATGCTATGCTGCCAATCTGGTGCCTCTACTTCAAAAAACAGCCCCCCTAGAGCCCCAGATACCCGCAGATCGATTCTCCATTATACCCTCTGGGAATCAGTCTCCATGGGGGATAATGGAGTGCCCAGCAGACATTTCCCTCCCCCCACCCCACTTTCGGATGACCCTGAAGCAGGGGTAGGGTCTCCAAACCAGGGGATCCCCTGCTCCGACCTGGGGATTGGCAACCCTCGTGTCGGATGTTTCCCAAATGCCAGCTAACATTCAGCAAAAGTCGAGGATTTCTCTTCTTCACCGTCACCTGTAAGCGCTGGGGGCTAGGACCCTTCCGGCAAAAGGCACTGAGCCTCAAAGGCCACCACGGGGCTAAGGACTAGAGATGCCAGCCTCCAGGGGGGACCTGGGGTTCCCCTGGAACTGCAGCTCCTCTCCAGACTACGGAAATCAGTTCCCCTGGAGAAAAGGGTAGAGTCTATTGCAGGGGCAGCCAAACGGTGGCTCTTTCTTGCATATTGTGTGGCTCTTGAAGCCCCCACTGCCCCGTTGGCTGGATCGGAGAAGCTGTTTCTCTCTTCAAATCACTTCTCCAAGTCAAGCCAGCCCGAGGCTTGGAGAATGCATTTAAAGTTGCTTTCTTTCCACCTCTTCTTTCCCCGCCCCCCCCATCGGTTTGCTTTTCTTCCCTCCTTTGTCCCATCCATCCTGGTGGCTCTCAAACCGCTGACATTTATTCTATGTAGCTCTTACGTGAAGTAAGTTTGCACCCCCCCCCCCAGTCTATGGCATGGTACCACCCCGCCCCCCGGTCCTCCCAACGCTCCATCCCCAAATCTCCAGGAGTTCCCCAGTCTGGAGCTGGCAACCCTATCCTCCCAGACCTGACAACCCTACTAAGAAGAAGATGAAATTGGATTTATATTCCGCCCTCCACTCAAGAGTCTCAGAGCGGCTCACAGTCTCTTTAATCTCCCTCCCCCACAACAGACACCCTGTGAGGTGGGTGGGGCTGGAGAGGGCTCTCACAGCAGCTGCCCTTTCAAGGACAACCTCTGCCAGAGCTCTGGCTGACCCAAGGCCATTCCAGCAGCTGCAAGTGGAGGAGTGGGGAATCAAACCCGGTTCTCCCAGATAAGAGAGCTCTGGCTGACCCAAGGCCATTCCAGCAGGTGCAAGTGGAGGAGTGGGGAATCAAACCCGGTTCTCCCAGATAAGAGAGCTCTGGCTGACCCAAGGCCATTCCAGCAGCTGCAAGTGGAGGAGTGGGGAATCAAAACTGGTTCTCCCAGATAAGAGAGCTATAGCTGACCCAGGCCATTCCAGCAGCTGCAAAAGGAGGAGTGGGGAATCAAACCCGGTTCTCCCAGATAAGAGCTATGGCTGACCCAGGGCCATTCCAGCAGCTGCAAGTGGAAGAGTGGGGAATCCAACCCGGTTCTCTCAGATAAGAGAGCTCTGGCTGACCCAAGGCCATTCCAGCAGCTGCAAGTGGAGGAGTGGGGAATCAAACCTGGTTCTCCCAGATAAGAGAGCTATGGCTGACCCAGGGCCATTCCAGCAGCTGCAAATGGAGGACTGGTGAATCAAACCCGGTTCTCTCAGATAAGAGAGCTCTGGCTGACCCAGGGCCATTCCAGCAGCTGCAAGTGGAGGAGTGGGGAATCAAACCCGGTTTTCCCAGATAAGAGAGCTCTGGCTGACCCAAGGCCATTCCAGCAGCTGCAAGTGGAGCAGTGGGGAATCAAACCTGGTTCTCCCAGAGAAGAGAGCTCTGGCTGACCCAAGGCCATTCCAGCAGCTGCAAGTGGAGCAGTGGGGAATCAAACCCGGTTCTCCCAGATAAGAGAGCTCTGGCTGACCCAAGGCCATTCCAGCAGGTGCAAGCGGAGGAGAGGGGAATCAAACCTGGTTCTCCCAGATAAGAGAGCTCTGTCTGACCCAAGGCCATTCCAGCAGCTACAAGTGGAGGAGTGGGGAATCAAACCTGGTTCTCCCAGAGAAGAGTCCACACACTTAACCACTACAGCAAACTGGCTCTCAGTCTAAGGATGCATGACCACCCACCCAACAGCTGTGGAGAAACCAGCCCCTGCAGGTACGGTTGCTATGCTCCAGGTTGGAAATATCTGGGGATTTTAGGGGCGGAGTCTGAGGGGGCGGGATTTGGGGAAGGGCGGGGCCTCAGCAGGGTACAATGGCATAAAGTCCCAGCCTCCCAAGTGCCATGTCCTCCAGGTGAACTGATGGCTGTTGCTCGGAGATCAGTTGTAATGGAGGGAGACCTCCCTTTGCCACCAGGAGGTTGGCAACCCTGCCTGCAGGGGGAGTCATGAGGCTTGTGCGTTCTTTTTCTGCCCTAGAGAGGGAGAGGAGGACATGGTGGTGGCAGAAGGGGTCCTAATTCAGGGCCTTGCCCCCACCCCGGCCTTGCCTTTCTCTCTCCTGGGCCTGCCGGTGGAGGGGGGTTCCGTTGCCAAGGGCAACGGCCGGGACCTAGTTGGTTTCTGGAGGGCGCGGCTACAGGGAGAAGGGGTGGAGCCTCCAGCCAGCCCAAGGCCGCAAAAGGTCTTGGAGAGGTGGGGGAAGAACAGATGGGAGAGACGGGGTGGGTGGGTGGTCTGAATGGGCCATTTTAAAGGTTTCTGTTTGAATTCTTCACATGTGGCCTTTTTGCTTGACTGGCCTCAAATCTCCAGGAACCACCCAACCTAGAGTTGGCAGCCCTATTAAGCTAGGGTTGCCCATCCCCAGGTGGGGGCAGGGGATCCCCAGTTTGGAGACTCTCCCCCCGCTTTAGGGTCATCAGAAAGCGGAGGTCAGGGGGGAAGGGAAATTTCTGCTGGGCAATCCATTATTCCCTATGGAGAACTGATCTGCGGGAATCTAGGGTTCTGGGGGGGTGGGGCGGCTGTTTTTTTGAGCTAGAGACACCACATTTTCAGCATAGCATCCAGTACCTCTCCTCAATACACCCCGCAAGATTCAAAACGATTGGACCAGGGAGTCCAATTCTATGAGCCCCCAAAGAAGGTGCCCCCATCCTTCATTATTTCCAATGGAGGGAAGGCATTGAAAAGGAGTGCAGTTGCTTGAAATGGGATGGCCAGAGCTCAGAAATGGGATGGCCAGAGTTCAGTGATGCTGGTCACACCCTTGCTCCTGGCTCCACCCCCGATGTCTCCTGGCAACCCTATATCGAGCCCTTTGTTTCTGCTCTATTATGTTTCCGTCAGTGCTTGATAGGGTTGCCAACTACAGGTCAGGAAGTTCCTGGAGACTGGAGCCAGGTGAAGCTGGGGTTTGGAGAGGGACCCGTAATGTCACACAGTCTCCCTCTTTTTTGTAGGAAAAGCCCAGCAGGAACTCCTTTGCATATTAGGCCACACCCCCTGATACTGAGACAGCCGGAATCGCGTTCCTCTGTGCTCCTGCTCAAAAAAAAGAAAAATCCTGCATATCAGGCTGGCTTTTGAAATTCTCCACGTCCAGATCTCTACAGATTTTGGGGTGCCCTGAATGAGCTAGCCTTCCCTTTAAATCTCTCATCTGTCATCTGCATTTTATTGAGCACATTGACAGGCCTCTCTCCGGAGTCCTGTCGGAGGCGGCTCGCAAGATTAAATCGAATCGGGTCATTAAAATAACACGAAACTTGGTATCGATATAAAAATGAGACCTGCGACCGCAAGCCGTAGACAAAACGCCGGGCTAGTTAAATGGAGGCCCCCCTGGCCAATCACTTGAGAAACTTTTTTTATTATTAGCCCAGCACGCCTTGCAATTGGCAGTTTTAGCGCGGCCTTTTTTTTTTTTTAGCAGAAACACCGTTCTGGCTGGCTTGGCATCAGAGGGCATGGAGCTTGGGAGTCCTAGTGGAGAAGATAAAAGGGCCAAGCCCAGGAAGTGGGTATTCTTTCCCTGGAAGGCTGAACTGGAGGCAGGCTGTGCCTGGAGAGTTTGCAGCAGGGGAAACTTCCCTTACCCAAGGGGGTAAGAGTTAGTATTAAAGTAGGGACTGTATAGATAGACGCGTTAGGGCATTGGGTTATTTTTCCCTTTAACCCTTTTACTGTTTTTTGCACCTTGTTTGTTATATTGCACCGACCTTTAAATAAACCGCTTTCCCCCCTTGTTAACTCTGCCTGGTCCTCACACCCATTATTTGGCCTAAGCTAAGGGAGGCCTGAAGGGCTTGGGAGGGGACTCTGGGCCTTCTCAAGGGAGACCCGTAACCCACAGTGGTAGCAGCAATTGGTAAGACCCCTCCCCTGAGTCGTGACCTGACAACCCTACTACACACACCCGTTGTGGAAAACCAGCCCCTAGGGAGGGGGGAGGGTGAGTCTAGAATTGCCGGGTCTGGGTTGGACATGGTTGTTTTAAATGTGATGGCCAGAACTCCCTTCAGAGTTCAGTCAGTCATGCTGGTCACGCCCTTGCTCCTGGCTCCACCCCCAAAGTCCCCAGATATTTCCTGAGCGGGACCTGACACTCCCAAACGAAGCCGATGGGCAGTAGGTTCAGGACGGACAAAAGGAAATACCTTTTTATGCTGCAAGTGCTTGAAAAGCAAATTTGCTCCCAGAGCGGCTAAAAACGAAGATAGATAAAGAAGGGTAGTCGTGATAGTCTGCCCACAGCAGTAGACAAGACTTTAAGAGTCCAGAAGCACCTTCAAGACTAACAGAATTTGTGGAAAGGGAGGAGCTTTTGGGAGTCACTTTTTAAGCTACAACTAGAATGGGAGTCCATCTGCCCTGTATATTGGAAAACAATGATTTCAGGTGCCAAGTGACATTAGCAGGCAAATTGCAATAGCAGGCACGGTTGGATTACGTGTGATTAGGCAGTCAGCCTCTGAATCCCAAAACCAGGAGGCAATATCAGGGGCAGCCAGTTTGGTGTAGCGGTTAAGTGCGGAGACTCTTATCTGGGAAAACAGGGTTTGATTCCCCACACCTCCACTTGCAGCTGCTAGAATGGCCTTCAGTCCGCCAGAGCTCTCTTATCTGGGAGAACCGGGTTTGATTCCCCCACTCCTCCACCTGCACCAGCTGGAATGGCCTTGGGTCAGCCAGAGCTCTCTTATCTGGGAGAACCGGGTTGATTCCCCAACTCCTCCACTTGCAGCTGATGGAATGGCCTTGGGTCAGCCATAGCTCTCTTATCTGGGAGAACCGGGTTTGATTCCCCACTCCTCCACTTGCAGCTGATGGAAGGGCCTTGGATCAGCCATAGCTCTCTTATCTGGGAGAACCGGGTTTGATTCCCCACTCCTCCACTTGCAGCTGCTGGAATGGCCTTGGGTCAGCCAGAGCTCTCTTATCTGGGAAAACAGGGTTTGATTCCCCACACCTCCACTTGCAGCTGCTGGAATGGCCTTGGGTCAGCCATAGCTCTCTTATCTGGGAGAACCGGGTTTGATTCCCCACTCCTCCACTTGCAGCTGCTGGAATGGTCTTGGGTCAGCCAGAGCTCTCTTATCTGGGAAAACAGGGTTTGATTCCCCACACCTCCACTTGCAGCTGCTGGAATGGCCTTGGGTCAGCCATAGCTCTCTTATCTGGGAGAACCGGGTTTGATTCCCCCACTCCTCCACTTGCAGCTGCTGGAATGGCCTTGGGTCAGCCATAGCTCTCTTATCTGGGAGAACCGGGTTTGATTCCTCACTCCTCCACTTGCAGCTGCTAGATTGGCCTTGGGTCAGCCATAGCTCTCTTATCTGGGAGAACCGGGTTTGATTCTCCGCTCCTTCACTTGTGGCTGCTGGAATGGCCTTGGGTCAGCCAGAGCTCTCTTATCTGGGAGAACCGGGTTTGCTTCCCCACTCCTCCACTTGCTCCTGCTGGAATGGCCTTGGGTCAGCCAGAGCTCTCTTATCTGGGAGAACCAGGTTTGATTCCCCACTCCTCCACTTGCGGCTGCTGGAATGGCTTTGGGTCAGCCAGAGCTCTCTTATCTGGGAGAACCGGGTTTGATTCCCCACTCCTCCACTTGCAGCTGCTAGAATGGCCTTGGGTAGCCATAGCTCTCTTAATTGGGAGAACCGGGTTGGATTCTCCGCTCCTTCACTTGAAGCTGCTAGAATGGCCTTGGGTCAGCCAGAGCTCTCTTATCTGGGAGAACCGGGTTTGATTCCCCACTCCTCTACGTGCAGCTGCTGGAATGGTCTTGGGTCAGCCAGAGCTCTCTTATCTGAGAGAACCAGGTCTGATTCTCCACTCCTCCACTTGCACCTGCTGGAATGGCCTTGGGTCAGCCAGAGCTCTCTTATCTGGGAGAACAGGGTTTGATTCCCCCCCCTCCACTTGCACCTGCAGGAATGGCCTTGGGTCAGCCACAGCTCTCTTATCTGGGAGAACCGGGTTTGATTCCCCACTCCTCCACTTGCACCTGCTGGAATGGCCTTGGGTCAGCCATAGCTCTCTTAATTGGGAGAACCGGGTTGGATTCTCCGCTCCTTCACTTGAAGCTGCTAGAATGGCCTTGGGTCAGCCAGAGCTCTCTTATCTGGGAGAACCGGGTCTGATTCTCCACTCCTCCACTTGCACCTGCTGGAATGGCCTTGGGTCAGCCAGAGCTCTCTTATCTGGGAGAACCGGGTTGGATTCTCCGCTCCTTCACTTGAAGCTGCTAGAATGGCCTTGGGTCAGCCATACATTGGGGTTAGTAGCAGATGTTCTAAAATGGAGTAGGTCAGGTCAAGCAACCCACCACAGTTTAAACTAGGCATCGTATTAGTACTAGCATCATATCATAACAGTAGAACTTTCCAGAGTCTGACATTAAGACTCACAAATATTATTGTAGCATAAGCTTTCGCGAAGCACAGCTCTCTTCATCAGATGAAGAGAACTGTGCTTCACGAAAGAACACGAGAGAAGCCATGTCGGATCAAGCCAGTGTCCCATCCAGTCCATCGCTCTGTGTCACATAAGAACATAAGAGAAGCCATGTTGGATCAGTCCAATGGCCCCTCCAGTCCAACACTCTGTGTCACATAAGAACATAAGAGAAGCCATGTTGGATCAGGCCAGTGGCCCCTCCAGTCCAACACTCTGTGTCACATAAGAACATAAGAGAAGCCCTGTTGGATCAGGCCACTGCCCCTCCAGTCCAACACTCTGTGTCACATAAGAACATAAGAGAAGCCATGATGGATCAGGCCAGTGGCCCCTCCAGTCCAACACTCTGTGTCACATAAGAACATCAGAGAAGCCATGTAGGATCACGCCAGTGGCCCATCCAGTCCAACACTCTGTGTCACACAGTGGCCAAAACACCAGGTGCCATCAAGAGGTACATCAGTGGGGCCAGGACACTAGAAGCCCTCCCGCTGTGCCCCCCCCCCCCGCCAAGCACTAAGAATACAAAGCATCACTGCCCCAGACATAAGAACGTAAGAGAAGCCATGTTGGATCAGGCCAATGGCCCATCCAGTCCAACACTCTCTGTGTGTCACACAGTGGCCAAAAAACCCAGGTGCCACCAGGAGGTCCACCAGTGGGGCCAGGACACTAGAAGTCCTCCCACTGTTGACCCTCCCAAGCACCAAGAATACAGAGCATCACTGCCCCAAACATAAGAACGTAAGAGAAGCCATGTTGGATCAGGCCAACGGCCCATCCAGTCCAACACTCTGTGTCACACAGTGGCCAAAACACAAGGTGCCCTCAGGAGGTCCATCAGTGGGGCTATAACTCCAGAAGCCCCCTCACTGCCCCTCCAAGCACTAAAAACACAGAGCATTACTGCCGCAGACAGAAAGTTCCATCTATAACCTGTGGCTAATAGCCAGTGATGGACCTCTGCTCCACGTTTATCCAGTCCCCTCTTGAAGCTGGCTATGCTTGTAGCCGCCACCACCTCCTGTGGCAGTGAATTCCACATGTTAATCACCCTTTGGGTGAAGAAGGACTTCCTTTTATCAGTTCGTTCTAACCCGACTGCTCAGCAATTTCATTGAATGCCCACGAGTTCTCGTATTGTGAGAAAGGGAGAGCAGTACTTCTTTCTCTCCATCCCATGCATAATCTTGTAAACTTCTCTCATGTCACCCCTGAGTCGACGTTTCTCCAGGCTAAAGAGCCCCAAGCACTTTAATCTTTCTTCTTAGGGAAAGTGTTCCAATCCTTGAATCATTGCAGAGATCACTTCTTCTGGAGGAATAGTGGCTTTAGAAAGTGGACTCTAGCGTTATCAAGATGTCTCTATCAAATGCCTTTAAATTGGAATGCCAAGACTGAAGGTAGCACTGTGAAGCAGCTCTTCCCAAGCCCTAGTTCAGTGGTGTCAATTGTGAAGTTAAGGGGCCGAATCAGGCCCTCTGAGGGTTCCTATCAGGCCCGAGAACCTGGCTGTCATCTGCTTCCTTCTCCCTCTCTCTTGCTTCCTTCTGCGTAACAGCTTGCTTTGCAAGGCTTGCTCAATCACACAGGAGCTACAAAGCAAAATCTCTATTTTCTCCATTGGCTGAGACTCCTCTCCTGGGGAGGAAGGGGGGAGGAATAGCTTGCTTTGCCTGGCTCTCTCAATTGCACAGCAGAACTAGTGAGCCAAGCCTCTCTTCCTAATGGGTTAGCCATTAGCTCTGGCAGAGGTTGTCCTTGAAAGGGCAGGTGCTGTGAGAGCCCTCTCAGCCCCACCCACCTCACAGGTGTCTGTTGTGGGGGAAGAAGATATAGGAGATTGTAAGCCGCTTTGAGTCTCTGATTCAGAGAGAAGGGCGGGGTATAAATCTGCCCCCACTTCACAGGGTGTCTGTTGTTGGGGGGGGGAAAAGATATAGGAGATTGTAAGCCGCTCTGAGTCTCTGATTCAGAGAGAAGGACGGGGTATAAATCTACAAGTCGTCTTCTTCTTCCTTCTATTGGCTGAGGCTCCCCCCCCCCCGACTCAGACCGATTTCACACTCACCTTACGCCGCTCTCATGCTCATCTTCCCAGCGCGGCTTCCTTCCGGATTTCTCGCTATCTGCTCCGGGGCTGCAGGAAGGACCGCCATTTTTGCGCAGCAGACGGAAACTGGTTTTTCGCAGTTTTCGTTCGCCACGCGGAAACGCCGATCCTTGCTGCAGCCTCCAGAGCAGATCGCGGGAAATTGGAAGGAAGGCCGCACTGAGAAGACGAACGTGTGAGCGGCTTAAGGTGAGTGTGAAATCGGTCTTGCTCTTTCACAGAGGGGCAAGCTGGCTCGTCCCCACGATTTTCTTTACTAGCATTCCCCCCCCCCAACACCCCTTCTCAGAATTGGAGGTGGAAAGAAGATATTGGATTTATACCCCGCCCTTTACTCTGAATTTTAGAGCGGCTTACAATCTCCTTTACCTCCCTCCCTCACAACAGACACCTTGTAAGGTGGGTGGGGCTGAGAGAGCTCTGACAGAAGCTGCCCTTTCAAGGACAGCTCTGCCAGAGCTATGGCTAACCCAAGGCCATTCTGGCAGCTCCAAGTAGATGAGTGGGGAATCAAACCCGGTTCTCCCAGGTAAGAGTCTGCGCACTTCACCACTACACCAAACTGGCTCTGGAGAGCACCTTCATTCTGCTGTTAACTTACAGAAGGTCGGAACGAAGCCTCCGAGTGCAAAGCTAGATTAAAACTGACACAAGGGATTTCATGAATCCTTCCTTATCTCCAGTTCCCTCCCACCCGCAGGTTCAGCTGAGGTTTGGGGGGCCTCATCTGCCATTATAAGAGAAGCACTGCGGAGCGTGCAAAAAAACACAAACAGCAGCATTTGCCCCCCCCCCCTTTCACACTGTTGCTCATCTTCTAAAAACGGGAAGGATTTCCACAATTCTTCCTTCATAATAAAACCTTCCATGTTGCGTCCTTCCAAAGACCACCATGCAGGCAGTAGACCCTTTTCTCTCCCCCCGCCCCCCCCCCGGGCTTCTCAGGGTTGCAAAGTCAAAGAAATAGCCAGGGTCTTTGGGGGTGGAGCCAGGAGACATTGAGGGTGGAGCCAAGAGCAAGGCTGTGACAAGCATAATTGAACTCCAAAGGGAGTTCTGGCCATCACATTTTTCAATGCCTTCCCTCCATTTGAAATAATTAGGGTTCCAAAGTCCAATTCAAGAAATATCTGGGGACTTTGGGGGTGGAGCCAGGAGACATTGAGGGTGGAGCCAGGAGACTTTGGGGGTGGAGCCGGGAGACATTGAGGGTGGAGCCAGGAGCAAGGGTGTGAGAAGCATCATTGAACGCCAAAGGGAGTTCTGGCCATCACATTTAAAGGCTTCGCACACCTTTTCAATGCCTTCCCTCCATTGGAAATATTTAGGGTTGCCAAGTCCAATTCAAGAAATATCTGGGGACTTTGGGGGTGGAGCCAGGAGACTTTGGGGGTGGAGCCAGGAGACATTAGGGGTGGAGCCAAGATCAAGGCTGTGACAAGCATCATTGAACGCCAAAGGGAGTTCTGGCCATCACATTTAAAGGCTCCGCACACCTTTTCAATGCCTTCCCTCCATTGGAAATATTTAGGGTTGCCAAGTCCAATTCAAGAAATATCTGGGGACTTTGGGGGTGGAGCCAGGAGACTTTGGGGGTGGAGCCAGGAGACATTAGGGGTGGAGCCAAGATCAAGGCTGTGACAAGCATAATTGAACGCCAAAGGGAGTTCTGGCCATCACATTTAAAGGCTCCGCACACCTTTTCAATGCCTTCCCTCCATTGGAAATATTTAGGGTTGCCAAGTCCAATTCAAGAAATATCTGGGGACTTTGGGGGTGGAGCCAGGAGACTTTGGAAGTGGAGCCAGGAGACATCAGGGGTGGAGCCAAAATCAAGGCTGTAACAAGCATCATGGAACTCCAAAGGGAGTTCTGGCCATCACATTTAAAGGGACCGCACACCTTTTCAATGCCTTCCTTCCATAGGAAATAATGAAGGATAGGGGCACCTTCTTTCGGGGCTCATAGAATTGGACCCCCTGGTCCAATCTTTTTGAAACTTGGGGGGAATTTTGGGGAGAGACCCTAGATGCTGCACTGAAAATTTGGTGCCTCTACCCCAAAAAAACAGCCCTCCCAGAGTCCCAGGGGCTTGAGCTGGACACGGCTTGCGATTGGCAGCTTGATAAAAGTATGACGCTCGAACCTTCCAATAGAAGCCCTCAAGAGGGCCTGGGATTTTTTGAAGTAGCCAATGAGGGTGTAGAGGGGCGGGGCTTCATCCTTGTCAGCGGCAGTAGTTGACCTTTGGGCTATATATTCTCCAGTGAGAGGTATGAGGGGTGGGCTTGTGGCTGAGCGTCAGCGGAGCTCCAGGCGCCAAAATGAGGCCGGCGGGTGAGCACCTGAGGGAAGTAGGCTAGTGATTGGTCACTTTAGAAGAGAGGGAATTTGAACCTCCAATAGAAGCCCGGAAGGTCTTGTGGAGCACGTAGAATTTTTCAAGCGTCCAATGGGAGTGTAGAGGGGGCGGGGCTTCAGCCTCACGATTGGCCGTTTGGATACAGACTCTCGGTGGGAGCTGTGAGGGGGCGGGGCTTGCGGCTGAGCGGCAGCGGCGTCTCTGTAGCTTGAGTCCCTGCGGAATGCAGATTTTTGAGCAGCCAATGGGCGCGTGGAGAGGGCGGGGCTTCAGCCTCGCTTTCTGCCGTTTTTCAACCGTTGGGGTTGAGAATTCCGTCAGAGCTGGGACGGGGCGGGGCTTGCGGCTGAGGGGCGGCCGAGCTCTGGGTGCCAAAATGGGGCCGACGGTTGGGGCTCTGAGGGGAAGCGGTCTTTTTTGGCCCTGAAGGAAAGGGCCTCGTGATTGGTCACTTTAGAAGGGAGGGAATTTAAACCTCCAATAGAAGCCCGGAAAGCCTTGTGCAGCGCGTAGAATTTTTGAAGCAGCCAATGGGAGTATAGAGAAGGCGGAGCTTCAGCCTCCCTCTCGGCCGTTTTGCACCGTTGGGATAGAACTCCTTCGAGGGGGCGGGGCTTGCGGGTGGGCGGGGTCCTGCAAGCGCTGAAGCCTGAGGGCCCTATGGAGTGCCGGAGATTTTCGAAGCAGCCAATGAGGGTGGAGAGGAGGCGGGGCTTCTCCGCTGGACGCCGTTGGCGTTGAGAGTCTCTCCGCGGGAGCTGCGGCGGGGCGGGGCTTGTGGCTGAGTGGCGGCCGAGCTCTGGGCGCCAAAATGGGGCCGGCGGTTGGGCCTCTGACGGGAAGGAGGTCTGGCGGGGTGGAGGGGGGCCTGGCCGGCTCTGAGGCGCTGCTGCTGGGGAGCCTGCTGCTCCTGCTCCTCGGCCCGGGTGGGTAGAGGGTTGCCCGGTCCCGTTCAAGAACTAGCTGGGGAACTTGGGGGTGGAGCCAGGAGACTTTGGGGCGGAGCTAAGAGGCTTTTGGGGGTGGGGCCAGGAGACTTTGGGGGTGGAGCTAGGAGACTTTTGGGGTGGGGCTAGGAGACTGGGGGTGGAGCCAGGAGACTGGGGCGCAGCTAAGAGACTGGGCTGGAGCTAGGTGTCTGGGGGCGGAGCCAGGAGACTTTGGGGGCGGAGCCAGAAGCCAGGTGGAGCCGGGAGACTTTGGGGGCGGGGCTAGGGGACTGGGGGCGGGGCCAGGAGACTGGGGCGGAGTTAAGAGACTTTGGGCTGGAGCTAGGTGACTGGGGGCAGAGCCAGGAGACTTTGGGGGCGGAGCTAGGAGACTAGGGTTGGAGCCAGGAGACTGGGGCGGAGCTAGGTGACTGGGGCGGAGCTAAGAGGCTTTGGGCTGGAGCTAGGTGACTGGGGGCGGAGCCAGGAGACTTTGGAGGCAGAGCCAGGAGCAAGGTTGTGACCAGCATCATTGAACTCCAAAGGGAGTTCTGGCCATTCCATTTAAAGGGACCGCACACCTCTTAAATGTCATCTTTCCATTGGGAATAATGAAAGATAGGTGCACTTCCTTGGGGGGCTCATAGAATTAGACCCCCTGGTTCAATGCTCTTTAAACTTGGAGGGTACTTTGGGGAGAGGCACTGGGTGTTACGCTGCAAATTTGGTGCCTCTACCACAAAACACAGGTGCCCCCCCCCCCCCCCGATACTTGTGGATGAATTCTCCCCGTGGTGCAGAGTGGTAAAGCAGCAGTACTACAGTACTGAGGTGTCTGAACTCTCTGCTCACTACCTGAGTTTGATCCCCGGCAAAAGCTGGGTTTTCAGGTAACTGGCTCAAGGTTGACTCAGCCTTCCATCCTTCTGAGGTTGTGAGCTGCTCTGAGACTCTTTGGAGTGGAGGGCGGGATATAAATCCAATATCATCATCATCTTCTTCTTCTTGAAACTTGGAGGGTGTTTTGAAGAGAGGCACCAGATGCTATGCTGAAATTTGGTGCCTCTGTCTCAAAAAACAGCCCCCTCAGAGCCCCAAGTACCCACTGATGAATTCTCCATTATACCCTAGGGAATCGGTCTCCATAAGGAATAATGGACTGCCCAGTGAACACTTCCCACCCACCTCCCTCGCTTTCTGATTTCCCTGAAGTGGGAGCAGGGTCTCCTCCAAATTAGGGGATCCCCTGGTCCCACCTGGGGATTGGCAACCCTAGGTGCATAGCAGGGAGGGAGGAGCCAGTTTGGTGCAGTGGTTAAGTGCGCAGACTCTTATCTGGGAGAACCGGGTTTGATTCCCGACTCTTCCACTTGCACCTGCTGGAATGGCCTTGGATCAGCCATAGCTCTGGCAGAGGTTGTCCTTGAAAGGGCAGCTGCTGGAAGAGCCCTCTCAGCCCCATCTACCTCACAGGGTGTCTGTTGTGGGGGAGGAAGGTAAAGGAGATTGTGAGCTGCTCTGAGCCCGCTTCGGTGGGGTAGGGCGGGATATAAATCAAATAAATAAATAAAATAAACCAGGTTTGATTCCCCACTCCTCCACTTGCAGCAGCTGGAATGGCCTGGGGTCAGCCATAGCTCTCTTATCTGGGAGAACTGGGTTTGATTCCCCATTCCTTCACTTGCAGCTGCTGGAATGGCCTTGGGTCAGACAGAGCTCTCTTATCTGGGAGAACCGGCTTTGATTCCCCCACTCCTCCACTTGCAGCTGCTACAATGGCCTTGGGTCAGCCTTAGCTCTCTTATCTGGGAGAACAGGGTTTGATTCCCCACTACTCCACCTGCAGCTGCTGGAATGGCCTTGGGTCAGCCATGGCTCTCTTATCTGGGAGAACCGGGTTTGAATCCCCCCTCCTCCACTTGCACCTGCTGGAATGGCTTTGGGTCAGCCAGAGCTCCCTTATCTGGGAGAAGTGGGTTTGATTCCCCACTCCTCCGCTTGCACCTGCTGGAATGGCCTTGGGTCAGCCAGAGCTCTCTTATCTGGGAGAACCGGCTTTGATTCCCCCACTCCTCCACTTGCAGCTGCTACAATGGCCTTGGGTCAGCCATAGCTCTCTTATCTGGGAGAACCGGGTTTGATTCCCCACTACTCCACCTGCAGCTGCTGGAATGGCCTTGGGTCAGCCATGGCTCTTATCTGGGAGAACCGGGTTTGAATCCCCCCTCCTCCACTTGCACCTGCTGGAATGGCCTTGGGTCAGCCAGAGCTCTCTTATCTAGGGGAACCGGGTTTGATTCCCCCCTTCTCCACTTGCACCAGCTGGAATGACCTTGGGTCAGCCAGATTTCTCTTATCTGGAAGAACCGGGTTTGATTCCCCACTCCTCCACTTGCAGTTGCTGGAATGACCTTGGGTCAGCCAGATCTCTCTTATCTAGAAGAAGAAGAAGATATTGGATTTATATCCCGCCCTCCACTCCGAAGAGTCTCAGAGCGGCTCACAATCTCCTTTACCTTCCTCCCCCACAACAGTCACCCTGTGAGGTGGGTTGGGCTGGAAAGGGCTCTCACAGCAGCTGCCCTTTCAAGGACAACCTCTGCCAGAGCTATGGCTGACCCAAGGCCATTCCAGCAGGTGCAAGTGGAGGAGTGGGGAATCAAACCCAGTTCTCCCTGATAAGAGTCCGCACACTTAACCACTACACCAAAACTGGCTCTCCGGGTTTGATTCCTCACTCTTCCACTTGCACCTGCTGAAATAGCCTTGGGTCAGCCATAACTCTCTTATCTGGGAGAACTGGGTTTGATTCCCCACTCCTCCACTTGCACCTGCTGGAATGGCCTTGGGTCAGCCATAACTCTCTTATCTGGGAGAACTGGGTTTGATTCCCCACTCCTCCACTTGCACCTGCTGGAATGGCCTTGGGTCAGCCATGGATCTCTTATCTGGGAGAACCGGGTTTGATTCCCCACTCCTCCACCTGCAGCTGCTGGAATGGCCTTGGTTCAGCCATGGCTCTCTTATCTGGAAGAACCGGTTTGATTCCCCCTCCTCCACTTGCAGTTGCTGGAATGGCCTTGGGTCAGCCATGGCTCTCTTATCTGGGAGAACCGGGTTTGATTCCCCCCTCCTTCACTTGCACCTGCTGGAATGGCCTTGGGTCAGCCATGGCTCTCTTATCTGGGAGAACCTGGTTTGATTCCCCACTCCTCCACTTGCAGCTGCTGGAATGGCCTTGGGTCAGCCAGAACTCTCTCATCTGGGGGAACCGGGTTTCCTTCCGCCACTCCTCCATTTGCAGCTGCTGGAATGGCCTTGGGTCAGCCATAGCTCTCATAGGAGTTGTACTTGAAAGGGCAGCTGCTGTAAGAGCTCTCTCAGCCCTACCTGCCTCACAGGGTGTCTGTTGTGCGGGGTGGGGGGACGGTAGAGGACATTGTTACTAATCTTAGACTCTGAGATTCAGTGAATAGGGTGGGATATAAATCGAATATTATTATCTTCTTCCCCTAGAGAAAATGGCAGTTTTGGAGGGTAGACTCTATGGAGATTATATTCTGCTGAGGTCCTTCCCCTCCCCAAACTCCACCCTCACCAGGTTGCACCCCAACTCTCCAGGAATTTCCCAAGCAGGAGTTGGCAATCCTAAACCCATACGGCATGTTTGTGTGTGTGTGAGCATGCAACTGAATGCAACTCTGAAAAAGGAAGGAGAGGAATGCAAACTTGGGTCATTTGTTTCTTTTTTTCTTCAATAGGTTCTGTAAAATCTTCAAACTATGTTTACACGGAAGTAATAGTGCCCAGGCAGCTGAAAACAAAAGAGAATTTCCAGGAGGTAACATACTTCCTAAGGCTATAAACGCTGCCATTTGGGGTTGAAGTAGTATTTGACTTGTATTTCACTGGATGCAAGCACTCTTTTTATAGCTGATCGTCTTATAGCTGATTGTCTTCTGATCGTATCAGTTCTTCATCCTTCCCCATATATGAAGATGCACGAGTCTGCCTTCTCCTGAATCAGACCTTTGGTCCATCAGGGTCAGTCTTGTCTTCTTAGACTGGCAGCAGCTCTCCAGGGTCTCAGGCTGAGGTCCTTCACATTGCTACCAGCTCATCCTTTAACTGGAGATGCCGGGGATTGAACCTGGGACCTTCTGCATGCCAAGCAGAGGCTCTGCCCCTGAGCCACTGAGGTTCTTTCCCATCCCCTCCTGCCTGGTCCCTTTAACTGGAGATGCTGGGGACTGAACCTGGGACCTTCTGCACGCCAAGCAGATCTTCTGTCCCTGAGCCACTGAGGTTCTTTCCCATCACCTCCTGCCTGGTCCCTTTAACTGGAGATGCTGGGGACTGAACCTGGGACCTTCTGCACGCCAAGCAGATCTTCTGTCCCTGAGCCACTGAGGTTCTTTCCCATCACCTCCTGCCTGGTCCCTTTAACTGGAGATGCTGGGGACTGAACCTGGGACCTTCTGCATACCAAGCAGATCTTCTGTCCCTGAGCCACTGAGGTTCTTTCCCATCCCCTCCTGCCTGGTCCCTTTAACTGGAGATGCTGGGGATTGAACCTGGGACCTTCTGCAGGCCAAGCAGAGGCTCTTCCCCTGAGCTGTGGCCCCTTCCGCATTGGCAGCAGGTCTCCAGGCTCTCATGCCAAGGTCTTTCACATCACCAGTGGCCTGCTCGTTCTTAAATAACTGAAGTTGGTAAAACTTCCCACACAGCTTTTTCCCTCCCCAAGAGTAGATCCAAACTTACTGCCCCTACTCCGTGTTTTCCGAGTCCACTTTTTCTGTGACTCCCCCGCCCCCCACTTCGGATCTGAATTCACAGTTTTCCAGTGAGGAATTCCCGATTTCAGATTTTCCTTCCCGCCTCTCTTTTGTGTTCTCAGTGTTGTGTGTTCACCTTCCCGTACACCCCAGCTCAGGTGGTCCCCTGAGCCATACTATTGTCATATAAGCATAATGTTGGTTGTGTTACGAATGCATTTTTTTTTTTGCATATTACCACTGTGAATACCCATGTAGGCTGTGGCCATGTAAAAACTTTTGGGCAATTCCCTCTGAGCACAGAGATATGAACATATGAAGCTGCCTTATACTGAATCAGACCCTTGGTCCATCGAAGTCAGTATTGTCTTCTCAGACTGGCAGCGTCTCTGCAGGGTCTCAAGCTGAGGTTTTTCACGCCTATTTGCCTGGACCCTTTCTTGGAGATGCCAGGGATTGAACCTGGGACCCTCTGCTTCCCAAGCAGATGCTCTACCACTGAGCCACAGCCCCATTCATGGCTCTCCAGGGTCTCCAGCTGAGGTTCTTCACGCCTACTTGCCTGGACCCTTTTTAGTTGGAGATGCCGGGGACTGAACCTGGGACCTTCTGCTTCCCAAGCAGATGCTCTACCACTGAGCCACAGCCCCATTCATGGCTCTCCAGGGTCTCCAGCTGAGGTTCTTCACGCCTACTTGCCTGGACCCTTTTTAGTTGGAGATGCCGGGGACTGAACCTGGGACCTTCTGCTTCCCAAGCAGATGCTCTACCACTGAGCCACAGCCCCATTCATGGCTCTCCAGGGTCTCCAGCTGAGGTTCTTCACGCCTACTTGCCTGGACCCTTTTAGTTGGAGATGCCGGGGATTGAACCTGGGACCCTCTGCTTCCCAAGCAGATGCTCTACCACTGAGCCACAGCCCCATTCATGGCTCTCCAGGGTCTCCAGCTGAGGTTCTTCACGCCTACTTGCCTGGACCCTTTTTAGTTGGAGATGCCGGGGACTGAACCTGGGACCTTCTGCTTCCCAAGCAGATGCTCTACCACTGAGCCACCGTCCCTAACAATGTTATATATTAAGAACTGAATAAAGCTTTTTCAGCCTTTGTATTATACTTCTGAAAGCATGACAAATTCACTGAAGTTTTAAAACCTGATGAATCCTTAGAAACCTCCATGCCTGGTCCCTCATTGTCTTTCAAGCGTCTCTAAATTGAAGAACATTGATATCTTGTTGCCTTGTGAGCTTCTTGCTTAAAGATATTTTCTTGTATTAGGATTTTTGGACATAGAAACTTTATGTGATGTCTGGGATATTGCGTATAACTTTACGGGTGTTTTCACACTGACAGTTTGTGACTCTATCACCGCATTGGAAACTCACCTTTTACATTACCTAACATTCAGAACTGTTTTGCATCGTTGCTGTCCGAAGCATCTACATTTGTTTCGGTGAGATGTATTCCGGCGCTGCTGCTGCAACGTTTTTCTCAAAACTAGTTTTGATCTGGTCATTTCTCTACAGGCGTTTCCAACTTGTATTGTAGACGTTTTCATGCATTTTAAAAGACTCCTCCAAAAGCCACCACAAAGTGCAGTTATTTGCATGAGAACTGACAGCACTTGAAATTTTTACATATCATTGCTTGCCTCATCTTGTAATTTAAATGTGTATCGTTTTTGCAGCGTTGACACCATTTCCAAGCAATCGCATACATTTAACTAAACACTGGTATTCCGGCTGCCCTCTGATCAGAGACACCCACCTCCTAAAATTGAAACGCTTTCAGCAGGCAAAGTGAGCAGAGCAAATCCACAAATAGTGTAAAAGGAAAATAATTAAAGCGGAACGGCGGCAGGCGATTTGAAGACTCTAAAACTCTGGATCAGGCTGAATGTAAAAACACCCGTATTGTACACACTGTTTCTTGCGCAATCATTAACACAATATAAGAGTCTTTCTATCAAGAAATGGTTTGCAATTGATTATCCACGGTGCTTTACGTCTCCTACACTGTGGTCCTTCTGTGTTATTTAAGCCTCCAAGTGGGGCCTGGTTATCTCCCGTTATTACAATTGATCTCCAGCTGACAGACAGGCTGCTTTGGAGGGCGTCTAATGCCACTGGGTCTGAAGCAGCCATGTTCCCCAAAGGACGAGGAATAAGCAACGGCTCTGTATACAGTTCACCTCTTGTCGATTGCCTGTCTTAAAAAAATCCACTCCACAATTTTAGCTGTTTGTTTCAGATTTTACTGATGACAATAAAGTACGAATTTGCACCACGTATGCACAGGAGACTTCCATGTATTTATAAGTATCAGCTTCCAGGTATAACTGGTCTACTATATTCCTGTTTCACAATACTGCTTTATGAACATATGAAGCTGCCTTATACTGAATCAGACCCTCGGTCCATCAAAGTCAGCATTGTCTACTCAGACTGGCAGCGCCTCTCCAGGGTCTCAAGCTAAGGTTTTTCATACCTATTTGCCTGGACCCTTTTTAGTTGGAGATGCCGGGGATTGAACCTGGGACCTTCTGCTTCCCAAGCAGATGCTCTACCACTGAGCCACAGCCCCATTCATGGCTCTCCAGCTGAGGTTCTTCACGCCTACTTGCCTGGACCCTTTTTAGTTGGAGATGCCGGGGATTGAACCTGCGACCTTCTGCTTCCCAAGCAGATGCTCTACCACTGAGCCACAGCCTCATTCATGGCTCTCCAGGGTCTTCAGCTGAGGTTCTTCACGCCTACTTGCCTGGACCTTTTTTAGTTGGAGATGCCGGGGATTGAACCTGGGACCTTCCGCTTCCCAAGCAGATGCTCTACCACTGAGCCACAGCCCCATTCATGGCTCTCCAGGGTCTCCAGCTGAGGTTCTTCACGCCTACTTGCCTGGACCCTTTTTAGTTGGAGATGCCGCGGATTGAACCTGGGGCCTTCTGCTTACCAAGCAGATGCTCTACCACTGAGCCACCATCCCTCCTCGCTTTACCGAAGGTATCAGGGTATATACGTAGAATTTGATTCTTGCAAGTGTAAGAAGGAGATGTGGCTTGAGAGCGCGACGTGTATTATAAACCATTTAAATTGTGACTTGGGTAAAGCAGTATTGCGAAGCAGGAATATAGTAGACCGGTTATACCTGTAAGCTGATACTTATAAATACATGGAAGTCTCCTGTGCATACATGGTGCAAATCTGGACTTATTGTCATCGGTAAAACCTGAAACAACTAAAATTGTGGAGTGGATTTTTAAGAAAGGAAACTGACAAGAGGTGAACTACACACACAGCTGTTGCTTATTCCTCATCTCCTGTCCGTGTGACGTTTTTCCTGTTGCTCATGTTCCCCAGGGGAACTGATTCCTGTCAGCTGAAAATCATGTGTGATTCCAGGGGATCCCCAGGCGCCACCTGGAGGTTGGCAACTGTCCCTCATGGTTCCAAGGCAGAGGACTTCTCTGCATGAAAGTTCCTCTGAGTTAATAGCTCTTGAAAGATGTTCCCTTCAGGAATTAGCATCATCATCATTAACGGTACTTAAAAGTGTGTTTGCTGAACTGAGGTCAGAACTTTGTTCTTTTGAGTTTTTTGGATCCCAGGGGGAACTGAAATGACAGTTAACTGAGAGTCAGTTTGGTGTAGTGGTTAAGTGTGCGGACTCTTATCTGGGAGAACCAGGTTTGATTCCCCCCTCCTCCCCTTGCACCTGCTGGAATGGCCTTGGGTCAGCCAGAGCTCTCTTATCTGGGAGAACCCGGTTTGATTCCCCACTCCTCCACTTGCACCGGCTGGAATGGCCTTGGGTCAGCCATAGCTCTCTTATCTGGGAGAACCGGGTTTGAGTCCGCCCTCCTCCACTTGCACCTGCTGGAATGGCCTTGGGTCAGCCATAGCTCCCTTATCTGGGAGCACCAGGTTTGATTCCCCCCTCCTCCACTTGCACCTGCTGGAATGGTCTTGGGTCACCCATAGCTCTCCTAGGAATTGTCCTTGAAAGGGCAGCTGCTGCGAGATCCCTCTCAGCCCCACCCACCTCACAGGGTGTCTGTTGTGGGAGGAGAAGATATAGGAGATTGTGAGCTGCTCTGAATCTCTGATTCAGTGAGAAGGGCGGGGTATAAATCTGCAATTCTTCTTAATCAGTCCACATTGTCAATAAATTGTTGTGCATTTCCCCCTATGTAAACTCTCTAGGCAGACGTGTCCTACATAATTAAAGCAGAAGGAAACTACCACATCATCCACCTAAAACATATGTAAGTGGCTGCTTTGTCATTTTGATTTTTTAAAGATATAGCTAAATAGCCATACTTCACCTTCAGACTAAATCAGACTAAAGCTGCTGTCCTAAGAAACATCTCCATATGGAGAAACACCAGATTTCTGTGTAAAGTAAATAAAAGGGTAAAGGTAGTCCCCTGTGCAAGCACTGGTTGTTTCCGACTCTGGGGTGACGTTGCTCTCACAACGTTTTCACGGCAGACTTTTGACGGGGTGGTTTGCCATTGCCTTCCCCAGTTCTCTACGCTTTCCCCCCAGCAAGCTGGGGACTCATTTTACCTTCACGTTTTCATGGCAGACTTTTTACGGGGTGGTTTGCCACTGCCTTCCCCAGTCCTCTACGCTTTCCCCCCAGCAAGCTGAGTACTCACTTGACTGACCTTGGAAGGATGGAAGGCTGAGTCAACCTCGAGCCTGATACCTGAACCAGCTTCCTCTGGGATCAAACTCAGGTCGTGAGCAGAAGGCTCCACTGCAGTACCGCAGCTTTACCACTCTGTGCCACGGGGCTCTGTGCAAATAGTATACAAGTAAATAGGTACAAGTAAAGTAAAAGAAAGGAAGAAAATTTTTTTCATGGTGGCAGTAGAACTGTGATTATAAGTATCATCATGCCCCTGTATAAATCGATGGTGCGGTCTCACTTGGAGTACTGTGTGCAGTTCTGGTCGCCGCACCTCAAAAGGATATTATAGCATTGGAGAAAGTCCAGAAAAGGGCAACTAGAATGATTAAAGGGCTGGAACACTTTCCCTATGAAGAAAGGCTGAAACGCTTGGGGCTCTTTAGCTTGGAGAAACGTCGACTGCCGGGTGACATGATAGAGGTTTACAAGATAATCCATGGGATGGAGAAAGTAGAGAAAAAGGTACTTTTTCGTGGGCATTCGATGAAATTGCTGAGCAGACAGGTTAAAACGGATAAAAGGAAGTCCTTCTTCACCCAAAGGGTGATTAACATGTGGAATTCACTGCCACAGGAGGTGGCGATGGCTACAGGCATAGCCACCTTCAAGAGGGGTTTAGATAAAAATATGGAGCAGAGGTCCATCAGTGGCTATTAGCCACAGTGTGTGTGTGTATATAAAATTTTTTGCCACTGTGTGACACAGAGTGTTGGACTAGATGGGCCATTGGCCTTTCCAACATGGCTTCTCTTATGTTCTTAAGTGGCTCTAAAATTAATGAAAAGCAAGGCTTGAAGAAAAACCTAGTTCCCTGAATTTTGTCCTCCTCTCAAAGCTGAGCTCTCCCTAGAAGCTCAAATGACTCAACTAAGGCTATTGTAGTGCGGTCTGATTATAAGACCAGAGTTCCTGAGACTGACCGACTGCGTCGAGGAAGCCACAGAGGCCCTCAGTTTGCAAGAGTTTGCATGTATATCCTTCCTCTCGCTTTTTTTCTGCATTCCTTCTCAAGTCGGGTCGTCTTCTTTTCCTGCTTCCTTCAACGTTCCCTAGCACTGTTGTCTTTTCCAGTGGTTCTGGTCTTCTTCTAACATGGCCAAAGCATGATAGTCTCTGTTTAATACTTTTCGCTTCCTGGGAGAGCTCAGGTCTGTTTTCATCTAGAACCCACTGGTTTCTCATTTGGGCAGTCCGCACAGTATCCATAAACCTCTCCTTCAGCACCACATTTCCAATTAATCGACTTTCTTCCTGTCAGCTTTCTTCATTGCCCAACATTCGCACCCCTACGTGGTAATGGGGAATACTGTGGCTTGCATGACTTAGCTTAATCTGGGATACCGACAATACATACTTACTTAGTTACTTAGGAGAGCCAGTTTGGTGTAGTGGTTAAGTGTGCGGACTCTTATCTGGGAGAACCAGGTTTGATTCCCCACTCCTCCACTTGCACCTGCTGGAATGGCCTTGGGTCAGTCATAGCTCTGGCAGAGGTTGTCCTTGAAAGGGCAGCTGCTGTGAGAGCCCTCTCCAGCCCCACCCACTTCACAGGGTGTCTGTTGTGGGGGAGGAAGGGAAAGGAGATTGTGAGCCGCTCTGAGACTCTTCAGAGTGGAGGGCGGGATATAAATCCAATATCTTCTTCTTCTTCTTCTTCTAGTTCCTTTGCGGCTGCCTTTCCTAGTCTAGTTTGAGCAAGTGCAGTTACTTTCTTTTGTGTGGGCTTTCTTGTGTGGGCTTTCTTGTGTGTTCAATGGCAAACCTACTAATGAATTACCGGGCAATAAAAGTATATATAGAATGCTTGCACCAAAGTCCTTTTGCTAAGGTACAGTCTTAAGGACTTAGCTACAGTGATCCATGCAACAGTCACTTACAGGCTGGAGCACTGCAACCCGCTCTACGCAGGCTTGCCCCCGGAAACTTCCACTAGTGCACAATGCGGCAGCACGATTCTTGACTGAACTGCCTGTACGGGCAGGCAGTTGACAAATGCTGTACAATTTGCACTGGCTACCAATAGACTACTGGATTCATTTCAAGGTACTCGTATTAATATTTAAAGCCTTGCGGGGCCTGGGACTGACATACCTGCAGGTCCACCTCTCCCCATATGAACCCCGGAGATCATTACGATCAACATCTTCTGACTATCCCTGGCCCTAGGAATGTCTGGCTTGCCTCAACCAAGGCCAGGGCCTTTTCTGCCCTGGCCCCGACCTGGTGGAATCAGCTCCCTACGAAGGTTCAGGCCCTACCAGATTTGCTGTCATTCCGTAGGGTCTGCAAAACGCAGCTGTTCCGCCAGGCCTTTGGCTGAGGCACGTGGGCGTTCTTACTTTACTGCTGACATCATCTAGTTATGCTAGATATCGGGCCTACAGCTACATCATCCATGTCACCTAGGATATCTGTACTGTAACCTAAGAACATCAGAGAAGCCATGTTGGATCAGGCCAGTGGCCCATCCAGTCCAACACTCTGTGTCACATAAGAACATAAGAGAAGCCATGTTGGATCAGGCCAGTGGCCCATCCAGTCCTACACTCTGTGTCACATAAGAGAAGCCCTGTTGGATCAGGCTAGTGGCCCATCCAGTCCAACACTCTGTGTCACATAAGAACATAAGAGAAGCCATGTTGGATCAGGCCAGTGGCCCCTCCCTTCCAACACTCTGTGTCACATAAGAACATAAGAGAAGCCCTGTTGGATCAGGCAGTGGCCCCTCCAATCCAACACTCTGTGTCACATAAGAACATAAGAGAAGCCCTGTTGGATCAGGCCAATGGCCCCTCCCTTCCAACACTCTGTGTCACATAAGAACATAAGAGAAGCCCTGTTGGATCAGGCCAATGGCCCCTCCCTTCCAACACTCTGTGTCACATAAGAACATAAGAGAAGCCCTGTTGGATCAGGCCAATGGCCCATCCAGTCCAACACTCTGTGTCACATAAGAACATAAGAGAAGCCCTGTTGGATCAGGCCAGTGGCCCCTCCAGTCCAACACTCTGTGTCACATAAGAACATAAGAGAAGCCCTGTTGGATCAGGCTAGTGGCCCATCCAGTCCAACACTCTGTGTCACATAAGAACATAAGAGAAGCCATGTTGGATCAGGCCAGTGGCCCATCCAGTCCAATACTCTGTGTCACATAAGAACATAAGAGAAGCCCTGTTGCATCAGGCCAGTGGCCCCTCCAGTCCAACACTCTGTGTCACATAAGAACATAAGAGAAGCCCTGTTGGATCAGGCCAGTGGCCCCTCCAGTCCAACACTCTGTGTCACATAAGAGAAGCCCTGTTGGATCAGGCTAGTGGCCCATCCAGTCCAACACTCTGTGTCACATAAGAACATAAGAGAAGCCATGTTGGATCCGGCCAGTGGCCCCTCTAGTCCAACACTCTGTGTCACATAAGAACATAAGAGAAGCCCTGTTGGATCAGGCTAGTGGCCCATCCAGTCCAACACTCTGTGTCACATAAGAACATAAGAGAAGTCCTTTTGGATCAGGCCAGTGGCCCATCCAGTCCAACACTCTGTGTCACATAAGAACATAAGAGAAGCCCTGTTGGATCAGGCCAGTGGTCCCTCCAGTCGAACACTCTGTGTCACATAAGAACATAAGAGAAGCCATGTTGGATCAGGCCAGTGGCCCATCCAGTCCAACACTCTGTGTCACATAAGAACATAAGAGAAGCCCTGTTGGATCAGGCCAGTGGCCCATCCAGTCCAACACTATGTCACATAAGAACATCAGAGAAGCCATGTTGGATCAGGCCAGTGGCCCATCCAGTCCAACACTCTGTGTCACACAGTGGCCAATATATGTGTGTGTGTGTATATACACACACACACATATATATACTGTGGCTAATAGCCACTGATGGACCTCTGCTCCATATTTTTATCCAATCGCCTCTTGAAGCTGGCTGTGTTTGTAGCCGCCACCACCTCCTGTGGCAGTGAATTCCACTTGTTAATCACCCTTTGGGTGAAGAAGGACTTCCTTTTATCCGTTTTAACCTGTCTGCTCAGCAATTTCATCGAATGCCCACGAGTTCTTGTATTGTGAGAAAGGGAGAAAAGTACTTCTTTCTCTACTTTCTCCATACCATGCATTATCTTGTAAACCTCTATCATGTCACCCCGCAGTCGACGTTTCTCCAAGCTAAAGAGCCCCAAGCGTTTTAACCTTTTTTCATAGGGGAAGTGTTCCTATAATATGTGCTGTACCATTCATGTTGTATCATCTGATTGTTCATTGATTGTTTTCAGGTTTTACGATTTTACAGTTGGATTTTACTGTTTTATTGTGCGTGTTTATCTGCCCTGAGCCCATTATGCGGAAGGGCGGACCATAAATCGACTAAAATAAAATAAAAATAAAAATAGGTATAGCTATACCTGAACCAGCCATTCAGCAATGGACACAATATGTCCCAAAGAGGGCAAGTGACAGTCTGCCTGATGTTTCTGATTTCTTTTTTATCTTTCAGAACTTTTATTGTTCCAAACATTCCCGTTTATTCTTTTAACATGAAAGGAGACCGCATAGCGGATTACCCCTACATTGAGGTAAATTTTGCTTAGGATAATTTTGAAAGTGAATGGCTTATTACTGTCCTTGAATAAATGTGTCTGGATGAAACTCGAGCTGTTCCGCCAGGCCTTTGGTTGAGGCAACCAGGCCCCCAGGAAAATCTTGGACGCCCCCCTCCTCCCTTGTAATGCTGATACTACTGGTATTATGGAGAGCCAGTTTGATGTAATGGTTAAGTGTGCGGACTCTTATCTGGGAGAACTGGGTTTGATTCCCCACTCCTCCACTTGCAGCTGCTGGAATGGCCTTGGGTCACCATAGCTCTGGAAGGAGTTGTCCTTGAAAGGGCAGCTGCTGTGAGAGCCCTCTCAGCCCCACCCACCTCACAGGGTGTCTGTTGTGGGGGAGGAAGGTAAACAAGATTGTGAGCCGCTCTGAGACTCTTCGGAGTGGAGGGCGGGATATAAATCCAATATCTTCATCTACCTCACAGGGTGTCTGTTGTGGGGGGGGGGGAGGAGGGAGATAAAGGAGATTGTGAGCCGCTCTGAGACTCTTCGGAGTGGAGGGCGGAATATAAATCCAATATCTTCATCTACCTCACAGGGTATCCGTTGTGGGGGAGGAAGGTAAAGGAGATTGTGAGCCGCTCTGAGACTCTTCGGAGTGGAGGGCGGGATATAAATTCAATATCTTCATCTACCTCACAGGGTGTCTGTTGTGGGTGGGGGGGAGGTAAAGGAGATCGTGAGCCGCTCTGAGGCTCTTCGGAGTGGAGGGCGGGATATAAATCCAATATCTTCATCTACCTCACAAGGTGTCTGTTGTGGGGGGAGGAAGGGAAAGGAGATTGTGAGCCGCTCTGAGACTCTTCGGAGTGGAGGGCGGGATATAAATCCAGTATCTTCATCTACCTCACAGGGTGTCTGTTGTGGGGGGAGGAAGGGAAAGGAGATTGTGAGCCGCTCTGAGACTCTTCGGAGTGGAGGGCGGGATATAAATCCAATATCATCTTCTTCTGTTATTCAAGTATCTCCCGTTACTGTATGTAACCCAGTTTATGAAGCTGGAGACCAATTAAGTCCAACTGGAAACCTCAGTATTTTAAATGCTTGCATACTGTTTTATCTAAGCGAAGTGTTATTTCTGTTGATTGACTTTATATGTTTATTTTATGTTGTGATCCACCCTGAGCCCACTTGTGGGGAGGGTGGAATATAAATTTGAACAGTAAATAAATAGCTTATCCCTTGGGGCTGCCAGCCTTCCTGCTATTGTTATAAATGGGTTCCCCCTTGAACTTCCAAAAGAAGAACGAAGTCAGTCAGGCAAATCCATTTCTTAGTTTTTACTGACATCAGCAGGAGCGATACACATCAGGCAAGCTCGCCTCATTAACAAAATCCCATGCAATTTATCCTGATCCCGACCGATAGGCCCCTCCCCTGCTGTCTCATTGGATGAGACAGCAAGGTTTACAACTTTCCGGTATGCCTCACCCACACAATTTGCATATCCGCTCCTTAATATGAACCCCCACCTTCAACATATATCGTATGACTAGGTAAACGAAGCAATTACGTATGCCGGGCATGTTAGTGAATATTCATGAATCTATTAAGCATGCTCAGTGTCCACCCGTTGACCCCATCCCATCACGCTTTCATTTCTCACTGCCAAGATGGCCTTGAGATGTATCAAACCCTAACAGAGACTTCGCTGTAATATGTAGCATCCCTAAGTTTCACTCCTGTTTCTCTGTTGGCTAACGTTCACCCTTACGCATTGGGTTTCACTTCAGCTCAAACATCACAATCATTTCCGTCATGGGGCATGGAGTTCTCCTGGACTTCCAGCTGATCTTCAGTCTACAGAGATCAGTTCCTCCGGAGGAAGTGGCAGCTTCAGAGGGCATGCTCTCATTCCTTTGGTGCTCCTGTGGCAGTGAATTCCATGGATTAATGGCCCTTTGGGTGAAAATCACCCAAGGCTGCTGACGCACACTCCATTTGGAAGTAAAGTTGAAGCTTCTTTGCTCGTTGGCGCAGACTAGGGTTGCCAAGTCCCATTCAAGAAATATCTGGGGACTTTGGGGGTGGAGCCAGGATGCTTTGGGGATGAAGCCAGGTGACATTGGGGGCGGAGCCAGGAACAAGCATAATTGACAAGCATAATTGAACTCCAAGGGAGTTCTGGCCATCACATTTAAAGGGACAGCACACCTTTTTAAATGTCTTCCTTCCATAGGAAATATTGAAGGATAGGGGCACCTTCTTTGGGGGCTTATAGAATTGGACCCCCTGGTCCAATTGTTTTGAAACTTGGGGGGTACTTTGGGGAGAGGCACTAGATACTATACTGAAAATTTGGTGCCTCTACCTCAAAACACAGCTCCCCCAGAGCTCCCAAAACCTTCAGATCAATTCCCCATTATACCTTATGAGAATCAATCTCCACTTAGGGAATAATGAAGTGCTCAGCAGACGTTTCCCTCCCTCCACCTGTTTCTGGCGACTCTGAAGTGAGGGATTGGCCTCTCTACTCACGAATTGCTGCCAACTTCTTCAAAGTAACACAGACACCCCATCCCGAGAGGAAGCCTTTCAATCGGAGACTGACGCCTCCGGAGGTGAAAAGGCACATGGTCCTCTGGGGGTGGGGTTTCCCCCCGCCAGCCAGCTGACTGGGGGCGGGAAGGAGCCTGGGAAAGTGGAAGAACCTGGGACCTGGGGATTGGCAAGCCTAGCGCAGACTGTTTGAATGGAACTAAGGGAGGGGCTGATCTTCGTGGTCTCTGTGCAGTCCCACACATGGGTCTTGCCGCAGCAACGGATCCGTACCTCGGAGTCTCTAATAGCTCGCCTAGAGCGCTTTTTGGCGCGCTTCCCGTGGTGGGGGGGGGGGGAGGGAAATGTCTACTGGGCACTCTATTCCCTATGGAGAACGATTCCCATAGGGAATAATAGGGAATTGATCCGTGGGTATTGGGGGCTCGGGGGGGGGGGCTATTGTTTGAGGTAGAGGCACCAAATTTTTAGTATAGCATCTAGTGCCTCTCCCCAAAATACCCCCCCAAGTTTCAAAATGATTGGACCAGAGGGTCCAATTCTATGAGCCCCAAAAGAAGGTGCCCCTATCCTTCATTATTTCCTATGGAAGGAAGGAACGGAAAAGGTGTGCTGTCCCTTTAAATGTGATGGCCAGAATTCCCTTTGGAGTTCAAGCTTGTCACACCCTTGTTCCTGGCTGCACCCCCAATGTCTCCTGGCTCTGCCCCCAAAGTCCCCAGATTTTTCTTTAATTGGACTTGGCAACCCTAGAAAAAACCCTACCTGGGCTTGGCCCTTTTATGTTCCCGCAGACCCCATCCCTCTCTGGGCCAGTTTCCCTCCAAAACCTTATCACCCAATCAAGAGGGGCAGAAGGGATCCTGGCAAATGTAGACTTTTCCCTGTAACTCCTAAGCAGGCTTCCCTGGGGCTTGTAGGCCTCCCTAGGCCCAGGATCATGACAACCCCCTCCAGGTTTCTCCTCACTGGCAAAACCTGTACAGATTTGGGCCTGGATCCCATAAATCCATTCCCATAGCACAGGGGCTTTGTTCTGGCAGAGGGACTTCCCCAGTCGCAAGAGGCTGTTCCATTGGCGGGAGAGCTTCTAGCAGTGACGGAAGGCTCCTTCTGCCAAAGGAGATCACCACCACCAACAGAACAGATCTACAGGATCCAGCCTTTTGTTAGCAGATTTTTCCCTTTGGCCTCACGAGCGTGTTCTGAAGATGCAAACTGTGCCTTGCAGGATGACTGCTATTACAACGGATTCGTGGAAGACATCGCGGACTCTCGGGTTGTCCTCTCTATCTGCAGTGGGCTCCGGTAATGCAAGCAGGGTGTTAGAACTGGAAAAATCTTGTTGCTCTGTGTGTGTGTTTACACTTGAGACTTCTCTCCTGTCCCTCTCACTTGTCTTTCTTCCCAACCGAAAAGTCCCAGACTTTTACATTTCATGCAATGTTGTTGGGGAGGGACGGAGGCTCAGTGGTAGAGCATCTGCTTGGTAAGCAGAAGGACCCAGGTTCAATCCCTGATATCGCCAACTAAAAAGGGTCCAGGCAAATAGGTGTGAAAAACCTCAGCTTGAGACCCTGGAGAGCTGCTGCCAGTCTGAGTAGACAGTACTGACTTTGATGGACCAAGGGTCTGATTCAGTAGAAGGCAGCTTCATATGTTCATGTGTTCTTCCAAGTCTTTTCAGCAGGGCTTTTTTGTAGCAGAAACTCCTTTGCATATTAGGCTATACCCCCCTGCTGTAGCCAGTCCTCCAAGAGCTTACAGTAGGTCCTGTAAGAAGAGCCCTGTAAGCTCTTGGAGGATCGGCTACATCAGGGGGTGTAGCCTAATATGCAAAGGAGTTCCTGCTATACAAAAAAGCCCTGCTTTTCAAACAGTTTTAGAAAAGGGCATTGATACTTGGCAGTTCTTTCCTATCAAGGAGGAAAGCACAGCTTCCCTAGGACTGTTGACCCACAGGTGGGGCCTGGGGATCTCCAGATGGCAGTGATCTGTTCCCCTGGAGAAAATCCACTGCTTGAAGGGCACTTGGTGTAATTAGTAGACTGATCAAAGCCACCAAGTAATACACTGTCTTTCAGTTTGCGAAAATATAAGGATTGTATACAGCACATAATAGACAATACAATAACGATAGAGGCCGGCGGTGCTGGGGCCTTTTAAAGTAACACAAACCCCAAAAGGGCCAAAAAAACCCATCCCCAAATGAATAGATAGAAGTCCAAACTTGGAAATCTCTCAGCTTGACTTCGCGAATGAAGATTTAAGAAGGGTGCAGTAGTCCACGTCTGCTGACGTTTCAATTCTTTCTTCAGTTTCACAGCTCGATTATTTCGGAACCCCGTTCTACATTCTCTAATCACAGCATTAAGCTTCTCGTTTCAGCGTGAACATCCGTGTGAAAGAGCCCGATGATCACACTGAAATGAGAAGCTTAATGCTGCGATCAGAGAATGTAGAACGGGGTTCCTGAACAATTGAGCCGTCAGACTGAAGAAAGAATTGAAA
This sequence comes from Heteronotia binoei, assembly GCF_032191835.1. Taxonomy (NCBI): domain Eukaryota; kingdom Metazoa; phylum Chordata; class Lepidosauria; order Squamata; family Gekkonidae; genus Heteronotia; species Heteronotia binoei. Next base: position 193,620,167 of record NC_083225.1, read on the forward strand.
CGTCATCAAAATCTAGAGAGAGGTCTTTTTAAGAAAGCGGCCGCGTTGAAGCTACACCCCTCAGGAGCACCCCCCTTGTGAATTTCAGCTAGAAGTCCAAACTTGGAAATAGTCCATCTTATGTACACCATCTTGGGGACGGGTTTTTTTGGGCCCCTTGGGGTTTCTGTTACTTTAAAAGGCCCTAGCACTGCTGGCCACTATCGTTATTGTATTGTGTATTATGTGTTGTACGCCATCCTTAGATTTTTGCAAACTGAAAGGCGGTGCATTACTTGATGGCTTTGATCAGTCCCCTGGAGAAAACGGCTGCTTTGGAGGGTGGAGTCTTATGGCAGCACGCCCCTCCTGAGCTCCCTTTTTTCCTCAGGCCCACCCACAAATCCCCAGGGATTTCCTAACCCACCGTTGGCAATCGTACAACATCAACATACAAAACCCATCAGGAGTGGTCTTTGCCATCCCATCAAGCCCATTCTCCATTGGTTTGAAAAAGTCTGAAACCAAAGGGTTGAAAAATAAACATTGATGATGACGAGGCCTCGGATTCAGCGGGAGCTCTCGGGAGCGCAGCTCCTGAACCTCTCTGAGGGTTTCCCTTCCTCCTCCCCATCTTGTCCATTGAATAGGAGGTGCAGCTGCATAACAATCCCTGGATGAGCTCCACCACCTTTTTTTCTACAAAACGACCCCTGATGATGATGATGATGTCGGATTTATATCCTGCCCTACACTCTGAATTTCAGAGTCTCACAGCCGTCACAATCTCCTTTATCTCCCCCCACCCCAAACGGACACCCTGTAAGGTAGGTGGGGCTGAGAGGGCTCTCCCAGAAGCTGCCCTTTCATGGACAACTCCTACGAGAGCTATGACTGACCCAAGGCCATTTCAGCAGCTGCAAGTGGAGGAGTGGGGAATCAAACCCGGTTCTCCCAGATAAGAGAGCTATGGCTGACCCAAGGCCATTCCAGCAGCTGCAAGTGGAGGAATGGGGAATCAAACCCGGTTCTCCCAGATAAGAGAGCTCTGGCTGACCCAAGGCCATTCCAGCAGGTGCAAGTGGAGGAGTGGGGAATCAAACCCGGTTCTCCTAGATGAGAGCTCTGGCTGACCCAAGGCCATTCCAGCAGCTGCAAGTGGAGGAATGGGGAATCAAACCCGGTTCTCCCAGATAAGAGAGCTCTGGCTGACCCAAGGCCATTCCAGCAGCTGCAAGTGGAGGAGTGGGGAATCAAACCTGGTTCTCCCAGATAAGAGTCCACGCACTTAACCACTACATCAAACTGAACCAAAAACATAAGTTCGGGTGGGTAGCTGTGTTAGTCTATAGCAACAGAACAAAATTTCAGTCCAGTGGCACCTTTAACACCAAGAAAGTTTAATTCTGGGTACAAGCTTTCGTGCATGCACACTTCCTCAGAAACCAAGTATGCATGCGCATGAAAGTTTATACCCCCCCCCAAAACCATAAAACATCACAATGTGACCATGTAAATATACAGGGGAATTCTGGTGAAAAATCCAAGGCCAAGTATATAAAATAACATCCTACACAGTACCCTTCTCAGCTGACTTGTTGGCATGCTACAGAGATCTCGTCTGTCCATAAGGAATTAATAACATTGTTATATTCTGCTGCAAAATCTGTTTTAGCTAAGTAATGGGAAAACAAGTACCTTCAGTCATTGAATGGTTAAAAAAAACCCAACTGAATTTGTATGATGGCAAAAAATAGCTTCCAATATCCATGAATTTGAAACAGCTTCGTATACATCTAACTTTGACTCTGTTTGCTTTTCCTATATTACTTTCATTTCGAGCCTCGACAATCCATCGCGGCTATCTAACTTGGGAGAGACAATTATTCTTATTTGGAATACGGCGTTCTTGTGTGTTTCTGTGTTTGTACGACTGCCCCATTGATGATTTGCATTATCACCCATCATTTACTGTTCTAGTTCTTGCGCTAATTGTATTGTAAAAATAAATCAAAATAGATATGAAAAAAAGCCGTCCATCGCCGTGTCGGAAAAGAATCATCCTAACTTGGATTTGTAGAATATGACCTCAAGGAGGGTTGAGGCAGGTTTCCTTTAACATTAAAAAGCCCCCAAAGAAACTGAACGGTATAGTTTGGTGCATTTCTAGGGCTGCGCGTTCACGGAGCAGTGACCCCCGGTCTTTCCAGAATGTACATGAGAGTGATACGGTCAATAGGGCAGGGGTGTCAAACTCATTTGTTATGAGGGCCGGATCTGACATAAATGAGACCTTGTTGGGCTGAGCCATGTTGGGCTGGGGGATGCGTGTACCTATTTAAGATTAGGTAGCAGTGGAAAAGCTGCAGTACGGCAGTTGGAGCCCTCTGCTCACCACCTGAGTTCGATCCCACCGGAAGCTGGTTCAAGTAGCCGGCTCCAGGTTGACTCAGCCTTCCACCCTTCCGAGGTCGGTAAAATGAGTCCCCAGCTTGCTGGGGGGGGGGGAAGTGTAGACAACTGGGGAAGGCAATGGCAAACCACCCCGTAAAAAGTCTGCTGTGAAAACGTTATGAAAACAACGTCATCGCAGAGTCGGAAACGACTGGTGCTTGAAAAGGGGACTACCTTTTTAGCATAGATATAAACTTTATAAAGGACAAAGATTTTTTTTAAAAAAACACCTTCAAAATAAAACATGATTAAAACATTAGCACTCATTGGTCTTAAAGGTGCTTTCTTTGTATCTCTCCCATGGGATCCAGGGACAAAGGACATGAAAGCTCTGGCTCTTTCCTTCCTTCCCGAAAGGGCCAGGAGGGGGAGGAGCCTCAGCCAATAGAAGGAAAAAAGGCTTGGCTTGGTAGCTCTGCTGTGCGATTGAGAGAGCCTGGCAAAGGAAGCTCTTCCTCCCCAAGGGAGGAGCCTCAGTCAATGGAGTAAATAGAGACTTTGCTCTGCAGCTCCCGTGCGATTGAGCAAGCCTTGCAAAGCAAGCTGTGATGCAGAAGGAAGCAAGAGAGAGGGAGAAGGAAGCAAATGACAGCCAGTTGCTTGGGGGCCTGAGAGGAGCCTTCCGAGGGCCTGATTCGGCCCCCGAGGCGCATGTTTGACACCCCTGCAATAGGGTATGGCATATGGAATCGTCATCAGGGCTTGATCCACATTTTATTAGGCCTCAAGGAGCCAGAAGAATGTGCATTTGTTGTCTTGTTGGCCCCTAAGGGTTGGTGTTGGTTTTCTTCTTCCCCAGGGGACATATGCAGATTGAGGGTTTAAACTATGAGATCAAACCCATTGAGAATTCTGCCACATTTCAGCACCTTATTTATCGAAGAGCTCAAGAGGACCACGAACCCTGCGGAGGGATCCTCGAAGATGGAGGGACGTGGACAAGCGACTTGGCACAAATGGCAGCAGATTCTGACAGCTACCCAGATTCCTCTGACAGAGAGGTAATTTGTAAGGGGTTTGTTCAACTGGATTTTTTTTTAAAGGGGCAAAAGTTTGGAGGCATAGAACGATGTGTTCTTTTGAGAGCTGAAGGAAAACGGGGCATTTTGGACCCTGCTGTATGAGTTTAAAAAGATCTTCTAGGGAACAAAAGGAAACTATATCCGCTCTTCAATAAGCATAGTGTACGTTCCCTGGGAGAGGAACTTTGTTGGCCTTAAAGATGCCACTGGACTCCAACTTAGTTCTGTTGCTTCAGACCAGGGGTGGCCAAACTTCCTTAACATAAGAGCCGCATAGAATAAAGATCAGATGTTTGAGAGCTGCAAGGCAAGAACGTCAGATGTTTGAGAGCCACAAGACATGAATGTCAGATGCTCGAGGGAAGGAAGGAAGGCAGGCAGGCAGACAAATAGGTGGAGGGAGGGAGAGGTGGAGAGAAAGCAATTTTAAATGCATTCTCTAAACCGCTGGCTGGGTTGGTTTGGCAAAGTGATTTAGAGGCGAATGCTTTCTCCAAGAAGAAGATGATATTGGATTTATATCCCACCCTCCACTCCGAAGAGTTTCATAGCGGCTCACAATCTCCTTTCCCTTCCTCCCCCACAACAGACACCCTGTGAGGTAGATGAAGATATTGGACTTATATCCTGCCCTCCACTTCAAAGAGTCTCAGAGCGGCTCACAATCTCCTTTACCTTCCTCCCTCACAACAGAGACCCTTTGAGGTAGATGAAGATATTGGACTTATATCCCGCCCTCCACTCCGAAGAGTCTCAGAGCGGCTCACAATCTCCTTTCCCTTCCTCCCCCACAACAGACACCCTGTGAGGTAGATGAAGATATTGGACTTATATCCCGCCCTCCACTTCGAAGAGTCTCAGAGCGGCTCACAATCTCCTTTACCTTCCTCCCCCACAACAGACACCCTGTGAGGTGGGTGGGGCTGGAGAGGGCTCTCACAGCAGCTGCCCTTTCACGGACAACCTCTGCCAGAGCTATGGCTGACCCAAGGCCATTCCAGCAGGTGCAAGTGGAGGAGTGGGGAATCAAACCCAGTTCTCCTGGATAAGAGTCTGCACACTTAACCACTACACCAAACTGGCTCTCCCGGCTAATGTGATGGTGTGGGCTTCAAGAGCCACACAATATGTGTGAAAGAGTCACATGTGGCTCCCACTGGTGCTCCCTCTAAGATGAGTTAGTGTGAGCCGCCTCACAGCTTTTTAGCCTCTGGCTCACATGTTTCTGCCTTAGCTCAGGAAAAATGGCCCCAGAGCAAGCTAATTCATGCAGTAGCTCACAACTTTAATGCCTGTAGCTCACAAAGTAGAATTTTTGCTTTGGAATAATGCCTAGATAAGTGATTGCGTCAATACATGCCACAAGATCTGCCCGTTAGCACGGCTGTACTTGTTGAGACCATTCCGTCTGCACAGCTAATCACATCTGCAGTGGGCAGTCAGAAGCCCCGCTTCCACATGCCCCACCTGGCCACGCCCGCTTTCTAAGAACACTTGAGTATCAGGAAAGATGTTAAGGGCACCATGTTGGGGGGGGGGACCCCGTCCTAGTATGAATGGCATAGCGCAGGGGTGGAGAACCTTTTTTTTGCCAAGGGCCATTCGAATATTTATAACGTCATTTGGGGGCCGTACAAAACAATCGATTTAAGAAACGGGGCTCTGCCGAGGGAGAACAATTCAGGCCGGCAAAATTAATGCACATAATTGTTTTTCTATTTGAAGTCATGGGGGGGGGTGGCAAGCCTAATTTGGCGCACCCCCTGGACTGCCACCCTAGGCAAATGCCAGTTTGGTGTAGTGGTTAAGTGCGCGGACTCTTCTCTGGGAGAACCGGGCTTGATTCCCCACTCCTCTGCTTACAGCTGCTGGAATGGCCTTGGGTCAGCCAGAGCTCTGGCAGAGGTTGTCCTTGAAAGGGCAGCTGCTGTGAGAGTCCTCTCAGCCCCACCCACCTCACAGGGTGTCTGTTGTGGGGGAGGAAGGGAAAGGAGATTGTGAGCCGCTCTGAGACTCTTGAGTGGAGGGCATGTTTAGCCTGGAGAGGAGGCGGCTGAGAGGTGATTAGAGTAGGGGTGGCCATCTGTAGCTCTCCAGATGTTTTTTTTTTTTTTTGCGTACAACTCCCATCAGCCCCAGCCAGCATGGCCAATGGCTGGAGCTGATGGGAGTTGTAGGCAAAAATCCTCTGGAGAGCTACCGTTGGCCACCCCTGACATAGAGGATGGTGTGGAATTGTTTTCTGTGGCCCCAGAAGGTAAGACCGGAATCAGTGGGTTGAAATTAAATCAAAAGAGTTTCCAGCTCAACATTAGGAAGAACTTCCTGACCGTTACAGCGATTCCTCAGTGGAACAGGCTTCCTCCTTGGGAGATGGTGGGCTTTCCTGAGAGCCAGTTTGTTGTAGTGGTTAAATGCGTGGACTCTTATCTCGGAGAATCGGGTTTGATTCCCCACTCCTCCACTTGCACTTGCTGGAACAGCCTTGGGTCAGCCATAGCTCTCACAGAGGTTGTCCTTGAAAGGGCAGCTGCTGTGAGAGCCCTCTCAGCCCCACCCATGTCACAGGGTGTTTGTTGTGGGGGAGAAAGATATAGGAGATTGTAAGCCGCTCTGAGTCTCTGATTCAGAGAGGAGGGCAGGGTATCAATCTGCAATTCTTATTCTTCTTCCTTGACGGTTTTTAAACAGAGTCTAGATGGTCATCTGACAGCAATGAAGATCCTGTGAATTTAGGGGGAGGTGTTTGTGAGTTTCCTGCATTGTGCAGGGGGTTGGACTAGATGACCCTGGAGGTACCTTCCAACTCTGATTCTGTGAAGAAAGTTTAAAGAGGTTAAGGCTCTTTCACTTGGAGAAACGATGACTGAGGGGGTCACATGATAGAAGATTTCAAAAGTTATGCATGGGATAGAGGAGGGGGAGAAAGAAGTCCTCTTCTCCCTTTCCTGCAACTCATGGATACTCCGTGGAAGTACATATGAACATATGAAGCTGACTTATACTGAATCAGACCTTTGGTCCATCAAAGTCAGTATTGTCTTCTCAGACTGGCAGCGGCTCTCCAGGGTCTCAAAGCTGAGGTTTTTCGCACCTATTTGCCTGGACCCGTTTTTGGAGATGCCAGGGATTGAACCTGGAACCTTCTGCTTCCCAAGCAGATGCTCTACCACTGAACCACCGTCCCTCCCCAATGTAAAGAGGTGTAGGCTTAGAACAGATCAAAGGAAGTCCTTCACCCAAAGAGTTATTAATGGGGAGAATTCGCTACCTCAGGAAGTGTAGCGGCTACAAGCATAGCTTCCATGGGGGATTGGATCAACATATGGAGCAGAGGTCCATAAGTGGCTATTAGCCACAAGATATAGAGCCCCGTGGTGCAGAGTGGTAAAGCTGCGGTACTGCAGGTGGTGTCCTCTGCTCACAACCTGAATTCGATTCCAATGGAAGCTGAGTTCAAGTAGCCGGCTTCAGATTGACTCAGCCTTCCATCCTTCCGAGGTCGGTCAAAGGAGTCCCCGGCTTGTTGGGGGGAAAATGTAGATGACTGGAGAAGGCAAGGGCAAACCACCCCGTAAAAAGTCTGCCATGAAAATGTCGTGAAAGCAATGTCACCCCAGAGTTGGAAATGACTAGTGCTTGCACAGGGGACTACCTTTTTATAGAGGAAACACTCTGTCTGGGGCAGCGATGCTCTGAATTTTTTTGGTGCTTGGAGGGCAACAGTGGGAGGGCTTCTGGAGTTCTGGACCTGCTGGTGGACTTCCTGATGGCACCTGGGCTTTGGCCAGAGTGTTGGACTGGTCTGACACAGCTTCTCTTTTGAAAGAGGACTCTCAAATGTTCTCATCTGAAAGAGAAATCAGGAAAAGGCAAACCAGGGCTCCCCAAAACTAATAGAAATCTGACAATTGATGAGTTTCTGCATCCCTCCTAAGTATCCAGTCCAGAGTACACGTGGACCCAATTCTGCATGAATGTGTTCTGAAACACTGCTCTCTGTGCATTTGATTCCAGGGAGAGAACCTTGGCTCTGGTTCATCTGTCAGATATCTAGAGTTTTACAGCATTATGGACAGAAGCAAGGTAAGGTATCTGTTTCTCTTTTTTGAAATCCTTCTTATTGAGTCTTAATGGCTAAGGCTGGGATTGGAATGGGGACCATAACGGTTAGGTGCTCTGGGGATCCGCTCCTTGGATGGAGCAAGAGCACCTTGAAGGCCAACAAGATTTCCACGGCACAACGTGTTGAGAGGCGAAGCTGCCTTCCTCTGAGGAAAGAAGGTCTAACTCCTGAAAGCTCATGCGCTGGGAATCTTAAGAGAACATAAGAGAAGCCATGTTGGATCAGGCCAATGGCCCAGTGGCCAAAAAACTCAGGTGCCGTCAGGAGGTCCAGCAGTGAGGCCAGGACACTAGAAGCCCTCCCACTGTTGCCCCTCCAAAGCACTAAGCACCTTTCTCACAATACAAGAACTCGTGGGCATACAATGAAATTGCTGAGCAGTCGGGTTAGAATGGATAAAATGAAGTCCTTCTTCACCTAAAGGGTGATTAACACTGGGAATTCACTGCCACAGGAGGTGGTGGCAGCTACAGGCATAGACAGCTTCAAGAGGGGAACGGATAAGCATATGGAGCAGAGGTCCATCTGTGGTTAATAGCCACAGTTTATTGTCTGGGGCAGTGATGGTCTGTATTCCTGGTACTTGAGGGAGGCACAGTGGGAGAGCTTCTAGCCCCACTGGTGGACCTCCTGATGGCACTTGGTTTTTTTGGCCACTGTGTGACACAAAGTGTTGGACTGGATGGGCCACTGGCCTGATCCTACATGGCTTCTCTTATGTTGTTACGAAGTGCTAATGGATTTGAATCCTGCTTTTCTACTGCAGACCACTGTGGCTACCCGCCTACAATATCCCTTTGAATGGAAAAGCAGATAAACACATTTTAAACCAGTGAATGTCATCAGCAGTTTGGATGCCTATACCAGAGCAGTCGGTCTGTGAATCATGGAAGGGTCATATAGTCCGCTCCCTGGCAGAATGCTGGAAATTCACAAATACCTCTTCCCCACACACATATACGTCCCCAGTGACCCCTGTTCCATGCCCAGAAGAAGGCAAAATGACGAAGACTGCAGATTTATACCGCGCCATTCTCTCTGAATCAGAGACTCAAAGCAGCTTAGAATCGCCTATCTTCTCCCCCCACAACAGACACCCTGTGAGGTGGGAGGGGCAGAGAGCTCTCCCAGAAGCTGCCCATTCAAGAACAACCTCTGCCAGAGCTATGACTGACCCAAGGCCATTCCAGCAGCTGCAAGTGGGGGAGTGGGGAATCAAACCCCGTTCTCTCAGATAAGAAGAAGAAGACGACTGCAGATTTATATCCCGCCCTTCTCTCTGAATCAGAGACTCAGAGCAGCTCACAATCTCCTCTATCTTCTCCTGCTACAACAAACACCCTGTGAGGTGGGTGGTGCTGAGAGGGCTCTCACAGCAACTGCCCATTCAAGGACAGCTCTGCGAGAGCTATGACTGACCCAAGGCCATTCCAGCAGCTGCAAGTGGAGGAGTGGAGGAATCAAACCCTGTTCTCCCAGATAAAGAGAGCTCTGGCTGACCCAAGGCCATTCCAGCAGCTGCAAGTGGAGCAGTGGGGTATCAAACCCGGTTCTCCCAGAGAAGAGTCCAAGCACTTCGCCACTACGCCAAACTGACAAGGGAACCTCCTGGATCCCTTGCCAATCTGGCCTGAAGGGAAATTGCTGCCTGACCCCAAAGTTTCAATCAGCATTTCCCTGGGCATGCAAGAAGCGGCCACGAGAACTAAGCACTCCGTTGTCCCATTCGATCGCCCCATTGGACAGCTGTCTTCAACTCTGGTTTGTAATTTTACGCTTTTTATATTTTGTTGGGGCTCTTTTTACCTTGCAAGCCGCCTCGAGCAGGCCAAGTGACATATAAAGCTTCTATACGGATAAATGCATATCATTTAAATACCCAGTACTGAATTCTACCTACGTATTGGTTTTTTTCCTTCTCTGTATCTCAACAAGGCTTTAAGCCGAAATGAGAACGAAACTCAGCTGCTTCAGAACATGCTGATTGTGATGGCCGATGTTCACAGTGTAAGTACTTTTTATGAGGGATAATATTATACCTGCTAGGGGTTGTTGTTGTTTTTCTGTCTGGCAACAATATTCTGACATTCTTGGGGCACTTTAGCTTGGAGAAATGTCGATTGAGGGGTGACATGACCGAGGTTTACAAGATTATGCATGGGATGGAGAAGGTAGAGAAAGAAGTCCTTTTCTCCCTTTCTCACAATACAAGAACTCGTGGGCATTCGATGAAATTGCTGAGCAGTCGGGTTAGAATGGATAAAAGGAGGTACTTCTTCACCCAAAGGGTGATTAACATGTGGAATTCACTGCCACAGGAGGTGGTGGCAGCTACTAGCATAGCCAGCTTCAAGAGGGGGTTAGATAAAACTATTGAGCAGAGGTTCATCAGTGGCTATTAGCCACAGTGTATATATATATAATTTTTTTGGTCGCTGTGTGACACAGAGTGTTGGACTGGATGGGCCATTGGCCTGTTCCAACATGGCTTCTCTTATGTTCTTACGTGACACAGAATGTTGGACTGTATGGGCCATTGACCTGATCCAACAGGGCTTCTCTTATGTTCTTATGTGACACAGAGTGTTGGACTGGAGGGGCCATCAGCCTGATCCAACAGGGCTTCTCTTATGTTCTTATGTGACACAGAGTGTTGGACTGGAGGGGCCATCAGCCTGATCCAACAGGGCTTCTCTTATGTTCTTATGTGACAAAGAATGTTGGACTGGAGGGGCCATTGGCCTGATCCAACAGGGCTTCTCTTATGTGACACAGAGTGTTGGACTGGATGGGCCACTGGCCTGATCCAACATGGCTTCTCTTATGTTCTTATGGGACACGGAGTGTTGGACTGGAGGGGCCATCAGCCTGATCCAACAGGGCTTCTCTTATGTTCTTATGTGACACAGAATGTTGGACTGGAGGGGCCATTGGCCTGATCCAACAGGGCTTCTCTTATGTTCTTATGTGACACAGAGTGGTGGACTGGAGGGGCCATCAGCCTGATTCAACAGGGCTTCTCTTATGTTCTTATGTGACACAGAGTGGTGGACTGGAGGGGCCATCAGCCTGATTCAACAGGGCTTCTCTTATGTTCTTATGTGACACAGAGTGGTGGACTGGAGGGGCCATCAGCCTGATTCAACAGGGCTTCTCTTATGTTCTTATGTGACACAGAGTGTTGGACTGGAGGGGCCATCAGCCTGATTCAACAGGGCTTCTCTTATGTTCTTATGTGACACAGAGTGTTGGACTGGAGGGGCCACTGGCCTGATCCAACAGGGCTTCTCTTATGTTCTTATGTGACACAGAGTGTTGGACTGGAGGGGCCACTGGCCTGATCCAACAGGGCCTCTCTTATGTTCTTATAAGGGTGGTTAACACATGGAATTCACTACCACGGGAGGTGGTGGCGGCTACAAGCATAGACAGCTTCAAGAGGAGATTGGATCTACATATGGAGCAGAGGTCCATCAGTGGCTGTTAGCCACAGCGCATTGTTGGAACTCTCTTTCTGGAGTTAGGGTATTGTTGGAACCCTTCTCACAGAGACTCCTGGCGGATTTCAGAGTACAGAAGAGTGGGGGGAGTGATCACACAGTATAGGATATCCCAGGGGTGGAATTCTAGCAGGAGCTTCTTTGCATATTAGGCCACACACCCCAATGTAGCCAATGCTCTAAGAGCTTACAAGGCTCACCCATGATTTAGCCAATCTTCTAAGAGCTTACAAGGCTCTTTTTTGTAAGCTCTTGGAGGATTGGCTACACCAGGGGGTGTGGCCTAATAGGCAAAGGAGTTCCTGCTAGAATTCCACCCCGGGACATCCAATGGAAATGGGAACAGCACGAGGAATTCAGGTGTTTACGAAATAAAACAAATTCTGCGCATTAGAAGCAGGTCACCTTTTTTGTTCTATTTTCAGATATACTTTGAGATAGGGCTTCATGTGTATTTAGTAGGCTTGGAGCTGTGGACTGAAAGAGACCCCATTCTGATCGGTAACACACTCCTTGAAACCTTGAAAGAGTTTCAGAACTATGCCTCTTACAGTCTTCTGCAGAGCATAAATTTCGATCATGCCAGCTTAATCACGTAAGACTCCAATCTTTTTTTCCCCCCTTTGAAAATGCTCCCTATCTTCTTATTAACACGAGGGGTCATTTTGCAGAAAAATAGGTGACGGAGCTCGTTAGCATAGCTCATGAACGTGTTCCGCCCCGCCCCCCAGCCCAAAGCAACCCGATGCAAAAAAGGAGAGCCCCTGAGTGAGCAAGGCTTACTTGGGCTAGCTAGAGATCCAGCCAGCCTAAGCAGGCCTCCAGAATTGATCTGGAGGTTTCGGGGGTTCTGGAGGAACTGTTTTTTGAGGTAGAGACACCTATAGTATAGTATAGTATCTATATATAGTATAGTATAGTATCTATCAGTATAGTATCTAGTGCCTCTCCCCAAAGTACCCCCAAGTTTCAAAACGATTGGACCAGGGGCTCCAATTCTATGAGCCCCAAAAGAAGGTGCCCCTATCCTTCATTATTTCCTATAGAAGAAAGACATTTAAAAAGGTGTGCGGTCCCTTTAAATGTGATGACCAGAACTCCCCTGGAGTTCAATTATGCTCGTCACACCCTCATGGCTCCACCCCCAAAGTCTCCTGGCTCCACCCCCAAAGTCCCCAGATATTTCTTGAATTGGGCTTGGCAACCCTAGGAGAAAGGGTGGTGTGGGCTTCTCCAGGGGTTAATGGGGGCTGCTGGGGGAGTGGCTAAGCCCCTGGTGGCTGGCTGGCTGCCCGCTCTCCTCATCCAGGGATTGTTACGCAGCTGCCCTTGCTATTCAACAGACAAGGTGGGTGGGGAGGAAGAGGGGGAACCCTCAGAAAGTTTCAGGAGCTGCACTCCTGTGAGCTGCTGCTGAATCTGAGGCCTGGATTTCAGTACATATTGTAGCTTCGTTGCTAGAAGGCAACTGAATCATTTATAATGTGGAAAAATGATGAATCAGGGAGGGAAATCGTTCATCCAGGAAAGAGGATCCTTAGGCCGTGGCACACTGTTTGCTGTGCGGGCACCCCCAGTACCAATCCTCACCCCCACGCCATGTGGCTTATCAGTGTGGAGTGCAGTCATAGAATCACAGAGTTGGAAGGGACCTCCAGGGTCATCTAATCCAAACCCCTGCACAAATATCTCCCCCTAAATTTACAGGATCTTCATTGCTGTCGGATGGCCACCTAGCCTCTGTTGAAAAACCTCCAATGAAGGAGAGCCCACCACTTTGTAGAAAAATAGGTGGTGGAGCTCATCCAGGGATTGTTATGCAGCTGCACCTACTATTCAATGGACAAGGTGGGGAGGAAGAGGGGGAACCCTCAGAAAGGTTCAGGAGCTGTGTTCCTGTGAGCTCCTGCTGAATTCAAGGCCTATAGATGGCCATCTGACAGCAGTGAAGATCCTGTGAATTTAGACTCTGGTAGGTGTTTGTGAGTTTCCTGCATTGTGCAGGGGGTTGGACTAGATGACCCTGGAGGTCTGTTCCAGCTCTATGATTCTATGTTTGACACCCCTGATCTAGACAGAACATTCCCAAGTCCCTCCGCCTTTCTTAATCACTTGAGTCCCACCTGCTGCATCGAGGCTGGGTGGTGACTCTGGGTCAGCTGTTGATGGTGAGTCTTTCTTACTCTGCAGCTCATCAGCCTGTTTCCTAGCTCCAGCCGACTCAGGTAGGTAGGGAGGAAGAGGGGGAACCCTCAGAAAGGTTCAGGAGCTGTGCTCCTGTTTGCTCCCGCTGAATATTATAGGAAGCATCGAGGATTCCCCAACTCCTGCCAGTACATCCTTTGGCGCTTGCTGAGCTTTTCAGAAAGTTTTGTTTGTTTGCGTGACAGTCATTGTATTATTTGCTGCTGAACGTCACTGTGATGTTTCCCTCTGTGCTCCAGGACTCGAGGGCATCATCTGGGAATTACGTCTGGAGAACATTACTGCCAGCACAGCTATCCTTCGGTATCTGTTATTCGAGTAAGCGATTATCCTCACTGCATTTCCCAGTTCGTGTCCCTGGGGGCTGATCGTGGCCATGCTGGCTCTGCTAGACTCTGGTAGGGTTGCCGGTCTCCAGGTGATGGCCACAGATCTCCTGGGATTATAGCTGGTTTCACAGGTCAGTTTTCCCTGGAGAAAATGGCTGCTTTGGAAGGTGGGCTCTACCTGCTGAGGCCCCTCGTCTCCCCAACCCCTCCCTCCCCAGCCTCCACCCCATCTCAAGGGATTTCCTGACCCAGATGAGTCTGTGTGGCGCAGGGGTGGCCAGAGTGTGGCTTGGGAGTCACATGTGGCTCTTTCACACAAACATTTTGTGGCTCTTGGAGCCAGCATGGAGAAGGCATTTGTCTCTTTAAATCACTTCTCCAAGCCAAACCAGTTGGCAGCTTGGAGAATGCAGTTAAAGTTACTTTCTTTCCACCTCTCTATCCCTCCCTCTCCCATCTATTTCCCTCCCTCCCTTCCTTCCTACCTTCCTTCTCTCAAACATCTGACATTTATTCTGCGTAGCTCTTATGTTAAGCAAGCTTGGCCACCTCTGGTCTAGTACCATAGCTTGGCACTAGAGAGCCCGTTTCCTCCTTACTCTGATATCCTTTCTCTCACCTGAGAGCGCCATTTCCAGATCCTAGAATCATGACTTGGAAGGGACCCCCCTCAGGGTCATCTAATCCAACCCCCTGCACAATGCAGGAAACTCACAAACCCCTACCCCTAAATTCACAGGATCCGCATTGCTTTCAGATGGCCATCTAGCCTCTGCTTAAAAACCTCTCCAAGGAAGGAGAGCCCACCACCTCCCGAGGAAGCCTGTTCCACTGAGGAACTGCTCTGTCGGTCCAATGCAGGATCAGCCTAGAGCATCCCTAGAATCATAGAATCATATAGTTGGAAGGGGGCCATCTAGTCCAACCCCCTGCACAATGCAGGAAACTCACAAACCCCTCCCCCTAAATTCACAGGATCCGCATTGCTGTCAGATGCCATCAAGCCTCTGCTTAAAAACCTCCAAGGAAGCAGAGCCCACCACCTCCCGAGGAAGCCTGTTCCACTGAGGAACCCCTCTAAAGGTCTTGCATAGCCAGCTCATTCTGACTCATGTTCCTCTTTGAAATGTTTATTTGGGCCTTTTGCACCAGAAAGACTAGGAAATGTATACTGGCATAAGCTTTCGTGGGCCCACCTATTTCCAAAGGCATAAGGTGTTACTCAAGGAGAATTTTGCTCTAAATAGGAAAAACTAAAATAATTTTTTTGAAAACCACTTACCCATCCATCCAAAAAGTGTTACAGAAGAGAGCCAGTTTGGTGTAGTGGTTAAGTGTGCGGACTCTTATCTGGGAGAACCGGGTTTGATTCCCCACTCCTCCACATGCAGCTGCTGAAATGGCCTTGGGTCAGCCAGAGCTCTCTTATCTGGGAGAACCAGGTTTTCATTAGGGTTTGTAGAATCTTTCGGGATCAAGTGCCGTGTTCTACTGGAGAAAGTTTTCCTTCCAGACGTTTCGTTCTCAGCTGCGGAGAACATCCTCAGTGGCGTTGCAGCCGGAGCAGGCGCTCTGACCTTCTTGGCTGCTGTGCATTGAGTGCACAGCAACCAAGAAGGTCAGAGCGCCTGCTCCGGCTGCAACGCCACTGAGGATGTTCTCCGCAGCTGAGAACGAAACGTCTGGAAGGAAAACTTTCTCCAGTAGACCACGGCACTTGATCCCGAAAGATTCTACAAACCCTAATGATGTTAACAGCCGTGAAAACCTGAAATCTTTGAGAACCAGGTTTGGTTCTGCACTCCTCCACTTGCACCTGCTGGAATGGCCTTGGGTCAGCCATAGCTCTCTTATCTGGGAGAACCAGGTTTGATTCCCCCCACCTCCACTTGCAGCTACTAGCATGGCCTTGGGTCAGCCATAGCTCTCTTCTCACGGAGAACCGGGTTTGAATCTTCTTCGTGGTCTCTGTACATCACACTGATGGGAGAAGGCGCCAACGCCGATCACGATCGGTAAACTTCAAAGCTGCGGATTTCCGCGCCCACATCCCAGTGCGCATGCCCAGAAGCCCCACTGCGCATGCTCACTGAGACGGGAGCGGACATCCCGCCAGTTCTCTTCTGACCGCCGCTTGGATCAGTCGATCATCGCTACGGTCGGTGAACTTTCTCTATTGTTAGAACTTCGGATTTCTGGAGACTGCTTAAAACCTTTTTTTCATCATTGTTGTTTCGTTCCTATCGTCTGTGGAAGTGGGGAGGAAAGAGGTGTGTTTTTTCCCCTGTTTTTCCCGCTTTCCTCCCCCCCCCCCCTTTTCCTCGCATGGAAAAGCGTTGGGGATTTTTTAAGAGGTGTGCTAAGTGCGGCAGCAAAATCGCCCCACCAGACAGCCACACTCTATGTTTACTCTGCCTCGGGGAGGCTCACAGACCGGACTCGTGTACCCATTGTGCCAGATTTTTGAAGCAAACTAAGAAAAATCGGGCGGCCCGTCTTGCAGCTGCGCTGATGGAACAGGCTTTGTCCCCTCGGAAGATGGCGGCTCTATCGGAGCGAGCCCACAAACAGTCGACATTGGAGTCGGTCGATACCGACAGACCTCCCTTCGACGCTGATCGCCCCACTAAGAGAGCGGGCTCGGCTTCTACGTTGGACTCCTCCATACCTGCAAAGTGGTCTAGGGAGGATAAAGGGGCTCCT
Organism: Heteronotia binoei; assembly: GCF_032191835.1. NCBI lineage: Eukaryota > Metazoa > Chordata > Lepidosauria > Squamata > Gekkonidae > Heteronotia > Heteronotia binoei. The sequence goes on from NC_083225.1 coordinate 193,636,485, forward strand.
TCGGAAGTGAAAAAGAGGAAGAAGGCGGATAAGCTGAAACACAGCAAGACCGCTCCTATCTCCTCACCGAAGTCACCATCGGACCTGACGGCTCTGATTGTCCCACCGCTGAAGCTTTTCGCCTCACCAGGCCGTCGGTTAAACCCACCGATGCTCGCTTCCATGTTGACCCAGATTGCCATCTCGTCCGACCGTGACCTGGACCTCGCACAGCGCTCCGGCGCAGAAGACAGTCCCCCTGAGCTCATTCACATCAGAGCGGAAACCCCTCGGTCCCGAAGCCCTCGAGATCGATTGGGAAGCCCTCATTGAGGCCGATCCCAAAGTCCTTGTCGGAGTCGCTCCCGGAGTCCAAGAGCCCTAGGAGCCCTAGACGAGATTGCTCCAGTAGCTCTCAACAAGACTGTTCCCGAAGCCCTCGGCGTCGACACCGCTCTCGGGAACCGGATAGAGACAGATCCCTGTACAGCCGTTCGCCTAGAGCAAGACCGAGCGAAGGCTCTCCACCTCGACGGGTACCACCTCCATTGCCATGGGATCAACGCCAATGGCAATATTTGTATGGATCCTACCCGATGCCGTCAGTCTTTCCATAGTTTCCCCCGCATCAGGCTGAGTGGGAGCAATACTCAGAAGCATCCTGCAGATCTAGGACGTCCTACAGACCTCCGAAGCAAGCCCCATCCGCGTCGGTATCCAAACCCCCGGAGGAGGAACCCTCCAAGCAGAGGAAAGGTTCTCCGCACCCTCCGGCTCCGGAACGGGTTACACTACCGGAATCGGTTCCAGACCGACCATTACTACCCTCTGAACATTCAGAATTGCCTGCGGGTTCCCCGAGGTCGGTAGAAGGTTCGATACCGGAGGAGCAAGGAGCGTCATCGTCTCCAGAGGAGCCATCACTTTCGTACAAAGTCACCGAGGAGCAACCTATCTCTCCTTCGGAGGACCTAAAGTCTTATGGGGACCTTATAAAAAGAATGGCTCAGTCCCTATCCCTTCCCACAGTCCAGCCTCAACCCGTCGTCACAGACAATGTCTTTGACATCGTTCAAACGGACACATCCACAGCTATAGCTCTTCCACTAACCACAGTGATGTTGCACACAGCAAAAGCATCATGGGGCAAGCCTGCATCCCCGCCTATTTTGTCACGCAGACTTGATCACATGTATAGGATACAAGAATCCACAGCGGACTTCCTCTTTAATCACCCAAAACCGAACTCGGTAGTGGTAGCATCTTCATCAAAAGCTAGGAAAACGCATGCTGCCCCCCCAGATAAGGAAGGCAAGAAACTGGAAAACTTGGGAAGACGTGTCTACTCGGCGAGCTCACTGGGACTGAAGGTGGCAAACTATTCAGCCTGCATGGGGCGATATCACTACGCTTTATGGGACCAATTGTCAACTATACTACAAGGTCTCCCAGAGCAGAGTAGGAATGCGATCAAGAAGATCCAAAAAGAAGGCATGTTATTGGCCAAACAGCAATTAAATTCAGCCAAGCACTCGGGCGACATAGGAGCAAAAACTCTTACAACGGCTATCACCTTGAGAAGACATTCATGGCTAAGGTCCACTGCACTGCAACCAGATACTCAAGCCTACATTAAGGATTTGCCCTTTGATGGGAACGGCTTATTTAGTGCCAACACGGACTGTTGCAAGAGATGGACAAAAGCATCAGGACCTCCAGGAATCTGGGAGTTCCCATCTCATCCCGATCACAAAACAAACGCCCTTGGCCTAAACCGTGGAACAAGAAGTCGTTCCCTAAACCAACAGGGGAGCAACAGTGGAGGCCTAAGAGCACTACACCCTTCTCTAAGCCTCCTTACAACTCAAAATCCAAATACTCCCCGACCTCAACACAATCGTCTCGCCAAAAAGGAAACAGACAACCCAAGCAGGGACTTTGACTGTCCTTTCCCCTGTTCCCTGTCCCCCCCCCCTCCGGCTTCGGACCATACCCGCCTTTTCCCCTTCTTCCAGGCATGGTCCAGAATAACTACAGACCAGTGGGTCCTATCGGTAATCCAGCGGGGTTATATGATAGAATTCCACCAGGAGCCAACAGTTCCAACATTCGTCTACACCAGCCCTTCTCCCACTCTTCGAGAAGAGGTACATTCGCTCCTTCACAAAAATGCCATAGAACCTGTCCCAACAAACCAAGAGGGACTAGGTTTTTATTCCCGTTATTTTGCAATCCCGAAACGGGACGGAGGCCTGCGTCCAATCATGGACCTCTGAGGTCTAAATCTATTCATCCCACACCACAAATTCAGGATAACCTCCTTGCCAAACATACTCCCTCTGCTAAACCAAGGAGATTGGATGGCCACGCTGGATTTACAGGACGCTTATTTTCATATAAGTATTTACCCATCCCACAGGAAATTTCTCAGATTTGCCATCGGGACTGCGCATTATCAGTATCGGGCCTTAGCGTTCGGCCTCTCCACAGCCCCCCGGGTGTTTACAAAAACAATGGTGGTCATTGCAGCCCATTTGCGGGTACAGAGGATCACACTATTCCCATACATTGACGACTGGCTTCTGGTTGCGGAGTCAAAGTCTCGTCTACTACAGCATATCACCACCACCTTGGCCCTCTTGCAGGAGTTGGGACTGCAAGTAAACAGAAAGAAATCATGTCTTCAACCCTGTCAGAGGGTTCAGTTTATAGGAGCAATCCTAGATACTCGGTCGTGCAAGGCATTCCTACCAGAGAAGCGTGCAGACGATATTATAAGCCTGGTACAGATTTTCCTACAAAACCAGACGGTCACGGCTCTTCAGGTTCAATGCCTGTTGGGCCTAATGGCATCCACCACATCAGTTCTGGTCTTCGCCAGATTCCACATGAGGATCCTTCAGTTATGGTTCCTCAAGCGCTTCAGATGCCATAGATCCTCCCTCATGCAGGTTGTCCATTCCACAGGACGTTCTGGCTACCCTGGATTGGTGGCAGCAGAGGCATCACCTATTAGTGGGGGCTCCCTTCCACAAGCAACACCCGACAATAACGATAACCTCGGATGCATCCCTGTGGGGCTGGGGAGCGCATATGAATGGACTCTGTGTGGCCCAGGTGCCATCTGCGGTATCACATAAACTTTCTAGAGCTACTAGCGATTCATCACGCCATCCTCTCCTTCCAGCCGTTGCTTGCAAACAAAGTTGTGGCAATCCTGACAGACAATACCACGGCGTTGGCCTACATAAACCGGCAAAGGGGTACGGTATCAAGGAAGCTGTGTCTCCTAGCTCTGCACATATGGGAAATTTGCAGAGAAATGAACACGTCTCTAACACATCTTCCTGGCGACCAGAATACACGTGCAGACTTCCTCAGTCGGTGGGGGGGAGCCTCCCTCCACGAGTGGGAGCTCAACTGGGACTTTCGTCAACGCATCTTCTAGAGGTGGGGGACGCTGGAAATAGATGTGTTCGCCACCCGCAACAACAAGAAGTGCAGGCGCTTTTGTTGCTGGGGGGGGGGGAGGAAACCCACTATCGTTGGGAGACGGCCTTCTGTTTCCGTGGAACCAGCGACATGTGTACCTGTTCCCTCCGATTCCACTGATTACCAGACTAGTGCAGAAACTGTACAGGGAACATCCGAGAGGAGTTCTGGTCACCCCTTGGTGGCCCAGACAACACTGGTTCTCCCCCATCCTTCGCCTATCCAAGGGAATCTTCTATCAGTTTCCGATGGTTCTGAATCTTCTGCTATCCCACCAGGGTTTAGTGGTCCACCACGATGTCCCGCTCGTTTTCCCTGAGGGCTCAGCATGTCATCCTAAATAGCAGAAAGGAATCCACTAGGAAGTCCTACGCTTATAAGTGGGCACAGTTCGTACAATTTACGTCGGATACCTCAGGAGACCCGAGGATAGCGGGTCTCCCCTTGATCTTGGACTTTTTACTTACTTTACTCGACAAGGGACTAGCGGTGTCAACCATACGGGTGTATTTAGCCACTATCTCTGCCAACCATGTTCAGATTGAAGGGCATTCGGTCTTCACTCATCCTACTACGAAAAAGTTTCTGCGTGGGTTGATGAGGTTATATCCCTCTATTAGATGCCCGACTCCATCTTGGGATCTTCCTGGGGTTCTGAATGCCCTGATGGGGAGGCCTTTCGAACCCATGGCAACATGTTCCCTCCAATTGCTGGCGTGGAAGACAGCGTTCTTGGTGGCTATCACCTCAGCGCGGAGAGTGGGGGAACTCGCAGCATTGAGGTGTGATGGTCCATATCTCCGTTTCAGTACCGAAGGAGTATGGCTGCATCCGGACATTACTTTCCTGCCCAAGGTGGTCTCATCGTTCCACCTGAACACGGAGATTTGTTTACCGGTTTATTTTCCTAACCCGGCTACTGAGTCCGAGTGGAGGCTCCATGCTCTAGACGTTAAATGGGCGCTTTCCTTTTACCTGCATCGTGTAGGGCCCTCTCAGAGGGACCCTAGGCTTTTTGTCTCATACGCCCCAGCTTCGTTGGGCCGGAGGATCTCGTCTCAAAGACTTTCAAAGTGGATAACGGAGACGATAAAACTTTGTTACCTACTGAACAAGAGACCTCTTCCAGGGCCTATTCGAGCGCATTCTACAAGGGCAATGGCCACCTCTGCAGCTTTCATGAAAGGTGTGCCATTGCAGGACATTTGCAAGGCTGCCACTTGGTCCTCCCCGCATACCTTCATCAGACACTATGCGCTGGACTTCGTTGGCATCAGTATTCATCCGTGGGCCGTGCTGTTCTTCAGTCGCTTCCCTGCTGACGGACTGTGGCACCCTCCTCCAGGTAGGCTGTTAGCTTGCTATTCTCCCATCAGTGTGATGCACAGAGACCACGAAGAAGATAAACAGGTTTCTTACCTGTAACTGATGATCTTCGAGGGGTCATCTGTGCAGTCACACTACCCGCCCTCCTTCCCCACTGCTGCCGGTCCGTTCTAGGGCTCATGCAGCAGTCAGAAGGAACTGGTGGTTTGTCCGCTCCTGTCTCAGTGAGCATGCGCAGTGGGGCTTCTGGGCATGCACACTGGGACGTGGGCACGGAAATCCGCAGCTTTGAAGTTTACCGATCGTGATCGGCGTTGGCGCCTTCTCCCATCAGTGTGACTGCACAGATGACCACTCGAAGATCATCAGTTACAGGTAAGAAACCTGTTTTTCCCCACTCCTTCACATGCAGCTGCTGAAATGGCCTTGGGTCAGCCATAGCTCTCTTATCTGGGAGAACTGGGTTTGATTCCCCCCTCCTCCACTTGCAGCTACTAGCATGGCCTTGGGGCAGCCATAGCTCTCTTATCTGGGAAAACCGGGTTTGATTCCCCACTCCTTCACTTGCAGCTGCTGGAATGGCCTTGGGTCAGCCATAGCTCTGGCAGAGGTTGTCTTCTCAGCCCTACCCACCTCACAGGGTGTCTGTTGTGGGGGGGGGAAGGTAAAGGAGATTGTGAGCCACTCTGAGACTCTTTGGAGTGGAGGGCGGGATATAAATGTAATGTAATGTAATGTAAAATTTTATTTATATCCCGCCCTCCCCCGCCGAAGCAGGCTCAGGGCAGCTAACAGCATTTCAAATAAACAATACAGTATTAAAAACATTAAATTCACATTAAAATTCATATTAAAATCAATCAATAATTAAAACATTCCTAAATCAACACTGGCGGTAACCGTTATTAGTCTGGCGGTAAACATTAATTCAGTTATTGGTGAACGCCTGTTTCCAATATCGTCTTCATCTTCTTCTACAGAAGGGTGTTTTGACCAGCTTTGGTCTTATTTCTCTGTGCGGCAGACCTGTGATACAGACCCTGACTGTCCTCTGGTTCCCTTTTGCCCTGTCTTCTTTAGAACTTGCCCTAAGTCCTCCCCTCAGTCCCTCATTTCCTTTCGTTGCTTGTGTGCCCTGCAGTCAGTGGGCAGCCTGCAATCTGACGCAGACCAGACCGCCCATCAGCTGGGCCATTCCTTCGGCTTCTTCCACGACGACCAGGGCCGACACTGTGACTGCAGTTGTCCCCAGACGCCTGGCTTTTGCATCATGCACGCCGACTATAGCACTGGGTGAGCAGCGCTTGGAACAAACGTTTCTGGTGTTTTTGCTGGGTTCAAGAACTGAAGGGTGAAAGTTGTCCTGTGCATCCCTTACGAGATGCTGTGCCTGTGATTTCTATTTTAGTGGTCCCTCCCCCCAGCTTGAGGAACTTGGAAGCCTTGAAACAGACTTTTCTCTTGAGACTGTTCTGTAGTAGTTTTTTGGGAGATCCTAGAGTACCTAGAATTGTCAAGCACCGATATTTCGCAATCATCAAGCGTTTGTTCTTTAATCAAAGACTTGCTTTATTGAAAAACTCCATCGTTTGCTCCAAGGACGGGTACCTTGGAAGTAATGGCATGCATAGTATTGGATAGTATCTTAGAGGCAAACTTCAAAAGGCAGGGTGACAGATAACTTCAAAAAGAATAACATAAAGATGTAAATTGAGTTGAGAGTTCAAAGGCTACTCACTAGTATCTCATTTATGACGAAGGAATGTTAGCTAATGACAACATCTCCATTTCTCACACATTCTCTGCGAGCTGATAAGGCATGGCTGTGTGAATCTGTGGGAGAGGCATTCTACACCGTTAATACAAGGTTACTCTAAAACATCCTGAGTCCAGATGGATTTATTATATATTCAAAGGGGGGAAAGAGGAAAGGGGGGGGGAGAAGAAAGGAGAAAGGTCAGAGGTGATGCTCTACTTTAACTCTGGCCTGTTCCCTAGGTACATATAAACCAGTACATAGAAATAGAATGCTTGACAAGAATAAGAAGGATACAGACAAACTGAAACTGGGCCAGAGGAGGGCGATTAAGATGGTGAGGGGTCTGGAGACCATGTCCTATGACAGGGGTGGCCAATGGTAGCTCTCCAGATTTTTTTTTGCCTACAACTCCCATCAGCCCCAATGGCTGGGGCTGATGGGAGTGGTAGGCAAAAACATCTGGAGAGCTACCGTTGGCTACCTATGAGGAAAGGATGAAGGAGCTGGGGATGTTTAGCCTGGAGAGGAGGTGGCTGAGAGGTGATAGGATCACCATCTTCGAGTACTTGAAGGGCTGTCATCTAGAGGATGGGGTGGAATTGTTTTATGTGGCCCCAGAAGGTAGGACCAGAACCAGTGGGTTGAAATTAAATCAAAAATTTTTGGCTCAACATTTGGAAGAACTTCCTGACCGTTAGAGTGGTTCCTCAGTGTAACAGGCTTCCTCAGGAAGTGGTGGGCTCTCCTTCCTTGAAGGTTTTTCAACAGAGGCTAGATGGCCATCTGACAGCAATGAGGATCCTGTGAATTTAGGGGGAGGTGTTTGTGGGTTTCCTGCATTGTGCAGGGGGTTGGACTAGATGACCCTGGAGGTCCCTTCTGATTCTGTGATTCTACCTAAAGAGCCCCGTGGTGCGGAGTGGTAAGGTGCAATATTGCAGTCCAATCTCTGCCCATGACGTGAGTTTGAACCCGGAGGAAGCTGGGTTTCAGGTCGCCAGCTCACGGTTGACTCATCCTTCTGAGATTGGTAAAATGAGAACCCAGCTTGCTGTGGGGGAAAGTGTAGATGACTGGGGAAGGCAAGGGCAAACCACCTCGTAAAAAAGCCTGCCGTGAAAACGTCGTGAAAGCAGCGTCACCCCAGAGTCAGAAACGACTGGCGCTTGCACACCTTTACCTTTTTAGAGTCCCTAACTGCGTCAAAGTAGATGAATTTGTTGTTTGGCCTGGCCAACAAGATCCTGATGGGACAACTTACGGGCACGACTTTAGCGACGCATTGGGAATTGTTTGTACGCTGGTATTTTTATCGCCGGTGGATGTTGTAAAAGGAGTGGTGGATTCTGAAAGATCTTTCTCTGTGGTTCTCTCATAGGGGACGTTAAACAGAATTATTGCTGGTGCGTTAAGTCGCTTCCAACCTATGGCGACCCTGTGAATTAATGTCCCCGAAAAAGTCCTGTTGTTAACAGCCTTGCACAGGTCTTGCAAACTGAAGACCGCGGCTTCCTTGATGGAGTCCATGTGATGGCCAGAACAACTCCCTTTGGAGTTCAGTTATGCTCGTCACATCCTCGCTCCTGGCTCCACCCCCGAAAATCTCCTGCCTCCACCCCCAAAGTCCCCAGACATTTCTTGAATTGGACTTGGCAACCCTAGCGTAGCTCCTGAACCTTCCTGAGAGTCCCACCTCCTTGTCCGTTGAATAGTAGGTGCAGCTGCATAGCAATCCCTGGATGAGCTCCACCACCTCTTTTGCTACAAAACGACCCCTGATAAAAACATACGTTAAAAGAAGAAAACAACACCGTACTAAATAACCGCATCCTGTGTTACAGAGTGTGTCGAAGGCTCAGCAACTGCAGCAAGCAAACGTACTACGATTTAGTGAGGAAACCGGGAAAAGAGTGCCTTCTTAACAAGCCTAGCAAAGTATTCGAGACAATGGTGTGCGGGAACGGCATCCTTGACGGTGGCGAAGAGTGTGACTGTGGCCAGGATGAGGTTAGACATTCTGGGGTGTCTGGGTGCGAGCCTGGCAGAGGGGTGGCCGAAAGCTTCCCCTTCTCCCTCTGGCTGTCGGTTATGAAGAAGAAGATGATACTGGATTTATATCCCGCCCTCCACTCTGAATCTCAGAGTCTCGGAGCGGCTCACAATCTCTTTTACCTTCCTCCCCCACAACAGAGACCCTGTGAGGTGGGTGGGGCTGGGGGGGCGCTCCCAGAAGCTGCCCTTTCACGAAAAACTCCTACGAGAGCTCTGGCTGACCCAAGGCCATTCCAGCCGCTGCAAGTGGAGGAGTGGGGAAACAAATCCGGTTCTCCCAGATAAGAGTCCACACACTTAGCCACTCCACCAAACTGGCTCTCAGGTCCACCCTGTGAGGTGGGTAGGGCTGAGGGCTCTCCCAGAAGCTGCCCTTTCACAAACAACTCCTACGAGAGCTCTGGCTGACCCAAGGCCATTCCAGCAGGTGCAAGTGGAGGAGTGGGGAATCAAACCCGGTTCTCCCAGATAAAAGTCCGCACACTTAGCCACTACACCAAACTGGCTCTCACCAAACCTCTCTCTCTATGGAGCTCACCCTGTACAGGACAATGAAAGCAACGATATTTGTACTTAGTGATGGAGCCTCTGCTTGGCACACAGAAGGTCCCAGGTTCAATCCCCGGCATCTCCAGTGAAAAAGAACCAGGTAGAAAGCGATGGGAAAGACCTCGGCTTAAGACTTTGGAGAGCTGCTGCCAGTCTGAGTCGCTGGCCTCATTTTGAGCAGGAGCTCGCATAGGTTTGCCGGTCCCCAGGTAGGTAATTAACAAACAAGGAAATGCTGCACCTAAGCATTGCAAAAAATTATGGTATGTCAGTCAATACATTTATATCGATGCGGACTGGTTCTACAAGAGGATTTTTCCCTTAAGAAATAGAAGCGCTTCACGGTACTACCTGCGACTGGAGATATACATACACAGCAGGACTTGGTGCCTTTCCTTTTTTCAGTCCAAGCATCCAGTTTGGATATCAGTTTATGTTTACGTACTTTGGACTGAATTTAACTAGAAGTGATGATGAAGTGCATTGACATTAAAAATTGTGATGATATAAATGTATTGACTGACATAGCGTAATTTTTTGTAATGCAGCATTTCTTTGTTTGTTAATTATCTGTATGCTGTGGTTTAAGAACATAAGAGAAGCTATCTTGGGTCAGACCAATGGCCCCTCCAGTCCAACACTCTGTGTCACATAAGAACAGAAGAGAAGCCATGTTGGATCAGGCCAATGGCCCATCCAGTCCAACACTCTGTGTCACATAAGAACAGAAGAGAAGCCATGTTGGATCAGGCCAATGGCCCATCCAGTCCAACACTCTGTGTCGCATAAGAACAGAAGAGAAGCCATGTAGGATCAGGTCAGTGGCCCATCCAGTCCAACACTCTGTGTCGCATAAGAACATAAGAGAAGCCATGTTGGATCAGGCCAATGGCCCATCCAGTCCAACACTCTGTGTCACGTAAGAACATAAGAGAAGCCCTGTTGGATCAGGCCAATGGCCCCTCCACTCCAACACTCTGTGTCGCATAAGAACATAAGAGAAGCCATGTTGGATCAGGCCAATGGCCCATCCAGTCAAACACTCTGTGTCGCATAAGAACATAAGAGAAGCCAAGTAGGATCAGGTCAGTGGCCCATCCAGTCCAACACTGTGTCACTTAAGAACATAAGAGAAGCCAAGTTGGATCAGGCCAGTGGCCCATCCAGTCCAACACTGTGTCACGTAAGAACATAAGAGAAGCCCTGTTGGATCAGGCCAATGGCCCCTCCACTCCAACACTCTCTGTCGCATAAGAACATAAGAGAAGCCATGTTGGATCAGGCCAATGGCCCATTCAGTCCAACACTCTGTGTCGCATAAGAACATAAGAGAAGCCCTGTTGGATCAGGCCAATGGCCCATCCAGTCCAACACTGTGTCACATAAGAACATAAGAGAAGCCCTGTTGGATCAGGCCAATGGCCCATCCAGTCCGACACTCTGTGTCACATAAGAACATAAGAGAAGCCCTGTTGGATCAGGCCAATGGCCCATCCAGTCCGACACTCTGTGTCACATAAGAGAAGCCCTGTTGGATCACACCAGTGGCCCATCCAGTCCAACACTGTGTCACATAAGAACATAAGAGAAGCCCTGTTGGATCAGGCCAATGGCCCCTCCAGTCCAACACTCTGTGTCACATAAGAGAAGCCCTGTTGGAGCAGGCCAATGGCCCCTCCAGTCCGACACTCTGTGTCACATAAGAGAAGCCCTGTTGGATCACACCAGTGGCCCATCCAGTCCAACACTCTGTGTCACATAAGAACATAAGAGAAGCCATGTTGGATCAGGCCCACCCACCTCACAGGGTGTCTGTTGGAAGGGGGGAGGTAAAGGAAATTGTAAGCCACTCTGAGTCTCTGATTCAGAGAGAAGGGCGGGGTATAAATCTGCAGTCTTCTTCTCCTCCTCCTCTTCTTCTGGAAATAACGAGACTTCTGCTTGTAGGAATGCAGAATCAATGGCTGCTGCCAAGCGAATTGCAAATTTAGCCCGGACGCAGACTGCCTTAATGGACTCTGCTGTGAGAAATGCAAGGTAAGATATTTATAAATGGCAGCTCTGGCTTCAAGAAATGACCCCTGAAAGAGCAACCGCTGGACTTTGTCACCGGGAAGCCCTGCAGACAGACTCCCAGATATTTCTGGCTGAACTTCAGCCCGGGTGCAAGTTGCCAAATCTCGCCATTTTGGATATGCTTGAAATCCATGCTGTGCTTTGCAATGGTTCTGTGGATTGCTCGCCCAGGAACCTTGCAAGGTAGCATGCTTTTGCTGAGCTCATGTCCGGATGGGAGCCTGAGGCTAAGCGATGGCCGGTTGCAAGGTCTCATTTGTGTCAGATCCGGCCCTCGTAACAAATGAGTTCGACACCCCCGCTCTAAGCTGATCCTGCACTGAGTAGGGGGTTGGGCTAGATGGCCTATATGGCCCCTTCCAACTCTGTGATTCTGTTACTATCTTGACTTCTGAAGGCTTCTATCCTGAACATTTGGTAGGTTTTTAAGGTGGTACTGAACTTGAATGTAGCTATTCAACTGCGGATCGTCATGGCTACCCCCTGGAAAAATCTAGGAAGAAATTCAAAGGAGGGTTTTGGAGACATCCCTCAGTTATGGAGAGAGGGGCAGGGAAGAGCCACTGTGTAGAAAAGAGCATAAGAGAAGCCCTGTTGGATCAGGCCCATGGCCCATCCAGTCCAACGCTCTGTGTCACATAAGAACAAAAGAAGCCCTGCTGGATCAGGCCCATGGCCCATCCAATCCGACACTCTGTGTCACGTAAGAACATGTGAGAAGCCATGTTGGATCAGGCCCATGGCCCACCCAGTGTGACACTCTGTGTCACATAAGAACATAAGAGAAGCACTGTTGGATCAGGCCACTGGCCCATCTAGTCCAACACTCTGTGTCGCATAAGAACATAAGAGAAGCCCTGTTGGATCAGGCCCATGGCCCACCCAGTGTGACACTCTGTGTCACATAAGAACATAAGAGAAGCTCTGTTGGATCAGGCCAATGGCCCATCCAGTGCAACACTCTGTGTCACATAAGAGAAGCCCTGTTGGATCAGGCCAATGGCCCATCCAGTCTGATACTCACACACATATATATACACACCGTGGTTGATAGCCACTCTTGGACCTCTGCTCCATATTTTTATCCAATCCCCTCTTGAAGCTGGCTATGCTTGTAGCTGCCACCACCTCCTGTGGCAGTGAATTCCACATGTTAATCGCCCTTTGGGTGAAGAAGGACTTCCTTTTATCCGTTTTAACCTGACTGCTCAGCAATTTCATCAAATGCCCACGAGTTCTTGTATTGTGAGAAAGGGAGAAAAGGACTTCTGTCTCTAGTTTGGAGTAGTGGTTAAGTGTGCGGACTCTTATCTGGGAGAACCGGGTTTGATTCCCCACTCCTCCACTTGCACCTGCTAGCATGGCCTTGGGTCAGCCAGAGCCCTGGCAGAGGTTGTCCTTGAAAGGGCAGCTGCTGTGAGAGCCCTCTCAGTCCCACCCACCTCACAGGGTGTCTGTTGTGGGGAAGGATGGTAGAGATTGTGAGCTGCTCTGAGACTCTTCGGAGTGGAGGGCGGGATATAAATCCAATATCTTCTTCTTCTACTACTTTCTCCATCTCATGCAGAATCTTGCAAACCTCTCTCATGTCACCCCGCAGTCGACGTTTCTCCAAGCTCAAGAGCCCCAAGTTTTAACCTTTCTTCATAGGGAAGGTGTTCCAGCCCTTTAATCCTTCTAGTTGCCCTTTTCAGCATCAGTCCAGTAGCACCTAAAAAACTGACAAAGTTTGTGGCAGTGGAGGAGCTTTTGTGAGTCACTGCACTTTTCTTTGGGTACAGCTAGAATGTGGGTGCATCAGTCCTTATGTCCTGGAGAGTGGAGTGATTTCAGATGCCAGATGACAATAGATGAATCCGATGAAGACAGAGGTCCTTTGTCTGAGTCGTGGTGGTCCAGGGAGGGAAATCCCTCTACCAACTTTTGTTGGGACACCACTGATATCTGTGTCCAAAGTCAGAAGCTTGGGGGTGCTACTGGAGCCCACATTGGCTATGGAGGCCCAGATAGCCGCCACTGCAAAATCCGCCTTTTTCCACCTTAGGCGGACACGACAGTTGGTCCCCTTCCTGGAGCGCAGCGACTTAGCAACTGTGATCCATGCAATGGTCACCTCAAGACTAGACTTCTGCAATGCCCTCTGCGTGGGGCTGCCCCCGTCTTGGATCCGGAAACTGCAGTTGGTGCAGAACGCGGCAGCCAAGCTGTTATTGGGTCTCTCTATACGGGAGCACATACAGCCAGGGCTGCGGCAACTGCACTGGCTGCCAATAGTATTCCGGATTCACTACAAGGTGCTGGTTATCACCTTTAAAGCCCTATATGACCGAGGACCTGTCTACCTTAGGGACCGTCTCTCCCCACATGTTCCCCAGCGGGTACTTAGATCTGGATCGCAGAATTTACTGTCAATCCCTGGGTCAAGGGAGGCGAGACTGAAAGCTACCAGAGAAAGAGCCTTCTCTGGTGGAACCAACTCCCAGAAGATGTAAGGGCCTCGCGGGACCTTGCCCAGTTCCGCAAGGCCTGCAAAACAACTCTATTTCAACTTGCCTTTAGTTGAACTACAGTATAAGTAGATGCCCAGCATCACTGAACATCGCTGAATGTATGGTACCAACTCTAGCACCAAAAATTGTTTTAATTAATTGAAACTCTTTTAAATGGTTTTAATTGTTTCACTGGAAATTGATTGTCAATTTTAATTGTTTGCTCACTGTTTTAATGCTTGGTGTTTAATTGTTGTCAGCCGCCCTGAGCCTGCTTCGGCGACGACGGCGGGATATAAATGCGAAGAAGAAATAAATTAAATAAATAAATAGCAGGCGTGATTGGATTCAGGGTGAAATGCAGAGGGGTTGTAGGCGTGGAGAAATCTGCATCGGTAATGAGACAGGAAACCGAGATCTTGATTCAGTCCAGGTGGATGCATTGTCATGAGCTGCTGCGTTAGAAGTTGCTTTTAGAAACAAACCGAAAGGGAACCAGCATTGAGCTTTAATTCAGAGAATGTTCAGTTATCCCTTGAGGAGAAATGCTGCCGTTGTGAGTCTGCCTCTTGAGAGCAATCACAGCTGTGGGTTTGTTATTGCCGGCAGTATTTACCAGAGGGATCAACGTGTAGACCGGCTGCTACGGAGTGCGACCTTGCCGAGTACTGCAACGGGGCTACGCCAGATTGCCCACCAGACACCTACAAGCAAGACGGGACACCCTGTGGCCACAGTGCCAGCTGTTACACCGGGCAGTGCTTCAACCTCCAGCATCACTGCACAGTCCTCTTTGGCAACGGTAAGTCTGGTATTCTTCATTAGCCAAAAATACCTGCTTCAGGCAAGGAAGGAAATGCAACATTGGTCCCCAAAGCTGGGAGCAGGCAGAATGGAGCCAGTTTGGTGTAGTGGTTAAGTGTGTGGACTCTTATCTGGGAGAACCGGGTTTGATTCCCCACTCCTCCACTTGCACCTGCTGGAATGGCCTTGGGTCAGCCATAGAGCTCTTCTATGGAAAAACCGACTTTGATTCCCCACTCCTCCACTTGCAGCTGCTGGAATGCCCTTGGGTCACCCAGAGCTCTGTTATTTTGGAAAACGGGGTTTGATTCCCCACTTCTCCACTTGCACCTGCTGGAATGGCCTTGGGTCAGCCAGAGCTCTCTTATCTGGGAGAACCGGGTTTGATTCCCCACTCCTCCACTTGCACCTGCTAGAATGGCCTTGGGTCAGCCACAGCTCTCTTTTCTGGGAGAACCGGGTTTGATTCCCCCCTCCTCCACTTGCACCTGCTGGAATGGCCTTGGGTCAGCCGTAGCTCTCTTATCTGTGAGAACCGGGTTTGACTCCCCACTCCTCCGCTTGCAGCTGCTGGAATGGCCTGGGGTCAGCCATGGCTCTCTTATCTGGGAGAACCTGGTTTGATTCCCCACTCCTCCACTTGCACCTGCTGGAATGGCCTTGGGTCAGCCATAGCAATCTTCTCTGGGAGAACAGACTTTGATTCCCCACTCCTCCACTTGCAGCTGCTGGAATGGCCTTGGGTCAGCCAGAGCTCTCTTATCTGGGAGAACTGGGATTGATTCCCCACTCCTCCACTTTCAGCTGCTGGAATGGCCTTGGGTCAGCCAGAGCTCTCTTATCTGGGAGAACCGAGTTTGATTCCCCACTCCTCCACTTGCACCTGTGGGAATGGTCTTGGGTCAGCCAGAGCTCTCTTATCTGGGAGAACTGGGTTTGATTCCCCACTCGTCCACTTGCACCTGCTGGAATGGCCTTGGGTCAGCCGTAGCTCTCTTATCTAGGAGAACCGGGTTTGATTCCCGACTCCTCCACTTGCAGCTGCTGGAATGGCCTTGGGTCAGCCAGAGCTCTCTTATCTGGGAGAACCGGGTTTGATTCCCCACTCCTCCACTTGCAGCTGCTGGAATGGCCTTGGGTCACCAGAGCTCTCTTATCTGGGAGAACCGGGTTTGATTCTCCACTCCTCTGCTTGCAGCTTCTGGAATGGCCTTGGGTCAGCCATGGCTCTCTTATCTGGGAGAACTTGGTTTGATTCCTCACTCCTTCACTTGCACCTGCTGGAATGGCCTTGGGTCAGCCGTAGCTCTCTTATCTGGGAGAACCGGGTTTGATTCCCCACTCCTCCACTTGCAGCTGCTGGAATGCCCTTGGGTCAGCCATGGCTCTCTTATCTGGGAGAACCGGGTTTGATTCCCCACTCCTCCACTTGCACCTGCTGGAATGGCCTTGGGTCAGCCATAGCAATTTTCTCTGGGAGAACAGACTTTGATTCCCCACTCCTCCACTTGCAGCTGCTGGAATGGCCTTGGGTCAGCCAGAGCTCTCTTATCTGGGAGAACTGGGATTGATTCCCCACTCCTCCACTTTCAACTGCTGGAATGGCCTTGGGTCAGCCAGAGCTCTCTTATCTGGGAGAACCGAGTTTGATTCCCCACTCCTCCACTTGCACCTGTGGGAATGGTCTTGGGTCAGCCAGAGCTCTCTTATCTGGGAGAACTGGGTTTGATTCCCCACTCGTCCACTTGCACCTGCTGGAATGGCCTTGGGTCAGCCGTAGCTCTCTTATCTGGGAGAACCGGGTTTGATTCCCGACTCCTCCACTTGCAGCTGCTGGAATGGCCTTGGGTCAGCCAGAGCTCTCTTATCTGGGAGAACCGGGTTTGATTCCCGACTCCTCCACTTGCAGCTGCTGGAATGGCCTTGGGTCAGCCATGGCTCTCTTATCTGGGAGAACCGGGTTTGATTCCTCACTCCTCCACTTGCACCTGCTGGAATGGCCTTGGGACAGCCAGAGCTCTCTTATCTGGGAGAACCGGGTTTGATTCTCCACTCCTCTGCTTGCAGCTTCTGGAATGGCCTTGGGTCAGCCATGGCTCTCTTATCTGGGAGAACTTGGTTTGATTCCTCACTCCTTCACTTGCACCTGCTGGAATGGCCTTGGGTCAGCCGGAGCTCTCTTATCTGGGAGAACTGGGTTTGATTCCCCACTCCTCCACTTGCAGCTGCAGGAATGGCCTTGGGTCAGCCATGGCTCTCTTATCTGGGAGAACCGGGTTTGATTCCCCACTCCTCCACTTGCAGCTGCTGGAATGGCCTTGGGTCAGCCAGAGCTCTCTTATCTGGGAGAACCGGGTTTGATTCCCGACTCCTCCACTTGCAGCTGCTGGAATGGCCTTGGGTCAGCCAGAGCTCTCTTATCTGGGAGAACCGGGTTTGATTTCCCACTCCTCCACTTGCAGCTGCTGGAATGGCCTTGGGTCAGCCAGAGCTCTCTTATCTGGGAGAACCGGGTTTGATTCTCCACTCCTCTGCTTGCAGCTTCTGGAATGGCCTTGGGTCAGCCATGGCTCTCTTATCTGGGAGAACTTGGTTTGATTCCTCACTCCTTCACTTGCACCTGCTGGAATGGCCTTGGGTCAGCCGGAGCTCTCTTATCTGGGAGAACTGGGTTTGATTCCCCACTCCTCCACTTGCAGCTGCAGGAATGGCCTTGGGTCAGCCATGGCTCTCTTATCTGGGAGAACCGGGTTTGATTCCCCACTCCTCCACTTGCAGCTGCTGGAATGGCCTTGGGTCAGCCAGAGCTCTCTTATCTGGGAGAACCGGGTTTGATTCCCGACTCCTCCACTTGCAGCTGCTGGAATGGCCTTGGGTCAGCCAGAGCTCTCTTATCTGGGAGAACCGGGTTTGATTTCCCACTCCTCCACTTGCAGCTGCTGGAATGGCCTTGGGTCAGCCAGAGCTCTCTTATCTGGGAGAACCGGGTTTGATTCTCCACTCCTCTGCTTGCAGCTTCTGGAATGGCCTTGGGTCAGCCATGGCTCTCTTATCTGGGAGAACTTGGTTTGATTCCTCACTCCTTCACTTGCACCTGCTGGAATGGCCTTGGGTCAGCCGTAGCTCTCTTATCTGGGAGAACCGGGTTTGATTCCCCACTCCTCCACTTGCAGCTGCTGGAATGGCCTTGGGTCAGCCATGGCTCTCTTATCTGGGAGAACCGGGTTTGATTCCCCACTCCTCCACTTGCAGCTGCTGGAATGGCCTTGGGTCAGCCAGAGCTCTCTTATCTGGGAGAACCGGGTTTGATTCCCCATTCCTCCACTTGCACCTGCTGGATGACCTTGGGTCAGCCATAGCTGTTGCAGGAGTTGTCCTTGAAGGGGCAGCTTCTGTGAGAGTTCTCTCAGCTCCATCCACCTCACAGGGCATCTATTGTGGAGGAGGAAAATAAAGGAGATTGTGAGCCGCTCCGAAATTCAAAGTGGGCTGGATATAAATCCAATATCATCTTTTTTTTCTTTAAAAGGGGTTTAGACAAATTGGGGGGGTGGGGGCAAGAGAAGAGGTGGTTTTTATACCCAGCTTTTCTCTACTTGAAGGAGTCTCAAAGTGGATTAGAATTGCCTTCCCATCCTCTCCCCACCACAGGCACCCTGTGAGGTAGGTGGGGCTGAGAGTGCTTTCAAGAGAACAGCTACCCGAGGTCACCCCTTCTCCAGATTAGAATCTGCCGCTCTTAACTACTACACCAAACTGGAGGAGGGGTCATCAGTGGCTATTAGTCATGGTGACTAAGGAGCACCTCCACGTCCAGAGGCACTAAACCTCTGAATCACAGAGCCAGGAGGCAACACCAGGGAAAGGCTTTAGCCTTTGAGCCATGTTGTTGACCCTCCAGAGGAACCGGTTGGCCACTGTGAGACAGGATGTTGGACTGGATGGACCCTCCCTGGTCTGATCCAGCAGGGCTCTTCTGAGGTTCTTATGAAGGCCTCGATCTCTCTGCTCTGTTGCTGGCCCTCCAGAGGAACTGGTTGGCCACTGTGTGAGACAGGAGGCTGGTCTGGATGGACCCTCCCTGGTCTGATCCAGCAGGGCTCTTCTGAGGTTCTTATGAAGGCCTCGATCTCTCTGCTCTGTTGCTGGCCCTCCAGAGGAACTGGTTGGCCACTGTGTGAGACAGGAGGCTGGACTGGATGGACCCTCCCTGGTCTGATCCAGCAGGGCTCTTCTGAGGTTCTTATGAAGGCCTCGATCTCTCTGCCCTGTTGTTGGCCCTCCAGAGGAACTGGTTGGCCACTGTGTGAGACAGGAGGCTGGACTGGATGGACCCTCACTGGTCTGATCCAGCAGGGCTCTTCTGATGTTCTTCTCAGGGGAAGGCTTCGGCCTCTCTGCCCTGTTGTTGGCCCTCCAGAGGAACTGGTTGGCCTCTGTGTGAGACAGGAGGCTGGACTGGATGGACCCTTCTTGGTTTGATCCAGCAGGTTTCTTCTGATGTTCTTATGAAGGCCTTGATCTCTCTGCCCTGTTGTGAGATGGGAGGCTGGACTGGATGGTCCCTCCCTGGTCTGATCCAGTAGGTTTATTCTGATGTTCTTATGAAGGCCTCGATCTCTTTGCCCTGTTGTGAGACAGGAGGCTGGACTGGATGGACCCTCACTGGTCTGATCCAACAGGGCTCTTCTGATGTTCTTCTCAGGGGAAGGCCTCAGCCTCTGTGCCCTGTTGTTGGCCTTCCAGAGGAACCGGTTGGCCACTGTGTGAGACAGGAGGCTGGACTGAATGGACCCTCACTGGTCTGATCCAGCAGGGCTCTTCTGATGTTCTTCTCAGGGGAAGGCCTCAGCCTCTCTGCCCTATTGTTGGCCCTCCAGAGGAACCTGTTGGCCACTGAGACAGAAGTCTTGGCTGGATGGACCCTCACTGGTCTGATCCAGCAGGGCTCTTGTTTTGTTCTTACGTCTTTTATTTCACAGGGCCAAATGAATTTATCATATGCCTTCATGTTATTCTTCCTTGTTCTTTTACTTCTTCCTCCTCTGAAGACGCAAAGCTGGCCCCACTGAGCTGTTTTGAGGAAGTCAACACACGTGGTGACCGGTCTGGCAACTGTGGTGAAGAGGGATCGAAGTTCAAGAAATGTCAAAAACAGTAGGTTGCGCCTTTGCATAGGAGTCTGGTATTTTTGAAAAATGTATTAAAAGCCTTTATTAGCTGTCTTTCTTCCAAAATAGCTAAATGATTTCCAAAAATAGATAAAACACGGAAGGGATCCAGAGGAGGGCAACAAAGATGGTGAGGGGTCTGGCGACCAAGTCCTATAAGGAAAGGCTGAAGAAGCTGGGCCTGTTTAGCCTGGAGAGGAGGCGGCTGAGAGGTGATAGGATCACCATCTTCAAGTACTTGAAGGGCTGTCCTAAAGAAGATGGTGTGGAATTGTTTTCTGTGGCCCCAGGAGGTAGGACCAGAACCAATGGGTTGAAATTAAATCAGAAGAGTTTCCTGCTCAACATTAGGAAGAACTTCCTGACCTTTGGAGTGATTCCTCAGTGGAACAGGCTTCTTCCTTGGGAGGTGATGGGCTCTCCTTCCTTGGAGGTTTTTAAGCAGAGGCTAGATGGCCATCTGACAGCAATGAAGATCCTGTGAATTTAGGGAGAGGTGTTTGTGAGTTTCCTGCATTGTGCAGGGGGTTGGACTAGATGACCCTGGGGGGTTCCTTCCAACTCTATGATTCTATTTAACAAAGGGCTAATTTCTTCTGGGTTTGTGTGACCCCTTTTTGAACACCTGGATGGGCATTTTCCGAATCAGACCCTTGGACTGGCAGCAGATCTTCTGGATCTCAGGCAGAGGTCTTCCTCATCCTTTACTGCCTGCGCCTTTTAACTGTAGGCGTTGTGGATTGAACCTGGGACCTTCTGTATGGCAAGCAGATGCTCTGCCAGTGAGCCACCACCCCTCCCCAACATGCAACAGTCTGCAGGACTGTTTGCCCATAGTAAGAACACAAGAGAAGCCATGTTGGATCAGACCAGTGGCCCATCCAGTCCCACACTCTGTATTACACAGTGGCCAAAAACCCCAGGTGCCATCAGAAGATCCATCACTGGGGCTAGGACACTAGAAGCCCTCCCACTGTGGCCCCTCCCCAGCACCAAGAATACCGAGCATCCCTGCCACAGACAGAGAGTTCCATCGCTACGCTGTGGCTAAGAGCCACTGATGGACCTCTGCTCCAGATAAGAACATAAGAGAAGCATTGTTGGATCAGGCCAATGGCCCATCCAGTCCCACACTCTGTGTCACGTAAGAACATAAGAGAAGCCATGTTGGATCAGGCCAGTGGCCCCTCCAGTCCAACACTCTGTGTCACATTAGAACATAAGAGAAGCCATGTTGGATCACGCCAATGGCCCATCCAGTCCCACACTCTGTGTCACATTAGAACATAAGAGAAACCATGTTGGATCAGGCCAATGGCCCATCAAGTCCAACACTCTGTGTCACATTAGAACATAAGAGAAGCCATGTTGGATCAGGCCAGTGGCCCATCCAGTCCAACACTCTGTGTCACATAAGAACATAAGAGAAGCCATGTTGGATCAGGCCAGTGGCCCATCCACTCTGTGTCACATGGTGGCCAAAAAAACCAGGTGGCATCAGGAGGTCCACCAGTGGCATGGACACTAGAAGCCCTCCCACTGTGCCCCCCCCAAGCACAAGAATAAAGAGCATCACTGCTCCAGACAGAGAGTTCCAACAATACACTGTGGCTAAGAGCCCCTGATGGACCTCTGCTCCAGATGTTTATCCAGGTAGTGAGATTAGGAAGCCCATTGGACGTTGGCTGCGATGGAGGCCTTGGGGAAGAGCATCCCAGGAAGGGGCCTCCAGGAGCTCTTACCCCGAATGAGGAAGGAACTGTCGGCTTGCCACTTCTTGATTTCCTTCCAGAGATGTCCTGTGCGGAAGGCTCCAGTGCACTGACATTGGCAGAATCCCGAAGCTTCCCACTGGACAAGGAGTGCTGCAGACCCCCGCGGGGAAAATCCTGTGTTGGGGGACGGAGTTTCACCTCAACCTGGATGGCTACGATCTCGGAGCTGTGAGAGATGGGACGTCCTGCGGCAACGGCAAGGTAACTGCTGATAAATGTAAAGTTCTGCATTTAGGGAAGAAAAATGCAATGCATGGTTATAGGATGGGGGAGACTTGTCTTAGCAGTAGTCTGTGCGAAAAGGATCTAGGGGTCTTAGTGGATCATACGCTGAACATGAGTCAACAGTGTGATGCAGTGGCTAAAAAGGCAAATGCAATTTTGGGTTGTATCAACAGAAGTCTAGTGTCCAGATCACGCGATGTGATGGTATCACTTTACTCTGCTCTGGTAAGACCTCACCTGGAGTCTTGCGTTCAGTTTTGGGCATTTTAAGAAGGATCTAGACAAGCTGGAAGGGGTCCAGAGGAGGCCATTTGATTCCCCACTCCTCCACTTCTAGCTGCTGAAATGGCCTTGTGTCAGCCAGAGCTCTCTTATCTGGGAGAACCGGGTTTGATTCCCCACTCCTCCACTTGCAGCTGCTGGAATGGCCTTGGGTCAGCCATAGCTCTCTTATCTGGGAGAACCGGGTTTGATTCCGCACTCCTCCACTTGCAGCTACTGGAATGGCGTTGGGTCAGCCATACCTCTCTTATCTGGGAGAACCGGGTTTGATTCCGCACTCCTCCACTTGCACCTGTTGGAATGACCTTGGGTCAGCCATAGCTCTCTTATCTGGGAGAACCGGGTTTGATTCCCCACTCCTCCCCTTGCAGCTGCTGGAATGGCCTTGGGTCAGCCATAGCTCTCGCAGGAGTTGTTCTTGAAAGGGCAGCTTCTGTCAGAGCTCTCTCAGCCCCACCCAGGGTGTCTGTTGTGGGGTGGGAAGATATAGGAGATTGTAAGCCGCTCTGAGTCTCTGATTCAGTGAGAAGGGCGGGGTATAAATCTGCAGGCCAACTAGGCAGTACGAGAACCAGTTTGGTGTAGTGGTTAAGTGTGCGGACTCTTATCTGGGAGAACCAGGTTTGGTTCTCCACTCCTCCACTTGCAGCTGCTGGAATGGCCTTGGGTCAGCCAGAGCTCTCGTAGGAGTTGTTCTTGAAAGGGCAGCTTCTATCAGAGCTCTCTCAGCCCCACACACCTCACAGGGTGTCTGTTGAGGGGGAAGAAGATAAGGTAGATTGTAATCTGCTCTGAGACTCTGATTCAGAGAGAAGAAGACTGCAGATTTATACCTCGCCCTTCTCTCTGAATCAGAGTCTCAGAGCAGATTACAATCTCATTTATCTTCTTCCCCCACAACAGGCACCCTGTGAGGTGGGTGGGGCTGAGAGAGCTCTCTCACAGAGGCTGCTCTTTCAAGGACAGCTCTCGCAAGCACTATGGCTGACCCAAGGCCATTCCAGCAGCTGCAAGTGTAGGAGTGGGGAATCAAACCCGGTTCTCCCAGATAAGAGAGCTATGGCTAACCCAAGGCCATTCCAGCAGGTGCAAGTGGAGGAGTGGGGAATCAAACCCGGTTCTCCCAGATAAGAGAGCTCTGGCTGACCCAAGGCCATTCCAGCAGCTGCAAGTGGAGGAGTGGGGAATCAAACTCAGTTCTCCCAGATAAGAGAGCTCTGGCTGACCCAAGGCCATTCCAGCAGCTGCAAGTGGAGGAGTGGGGAATCAAACCCGGTTCTCCCAGATAAGAGAGCTCTGGCTGACCCAAAGCCATTCCTGCAGGTGTAAGTGGAGGAGTGGGGGAATCAAACCCGGTTCTCCCAGATAAGAGAGCTCTGGCTGACCCAAGGCCATTCCAGCAGCTGCAAGTGGAGGAGTGGGGAATCAAACCCGGTTCTCCCGGATAAGAGAGCTCTGGCTGACCCAAGGCCATTCCAGCAGCTGCAAGTGGAGGAGTGGGGAATCAAACCCGGTTCTCCCAGATAAGAGAGCTCTGGCTGACCCAAGGCCATTCCAGCAGCTGCAAGTGGAGGAGTGGGGAATCAAACTCAGTTCTCCCAGATAAGAGAGCTCTGGCTGACCCAAGGCCATTCCAGCAGCTGCAAGTGGAGGAGTGGGGAATCAAACCCGGTTCTCCCAGATAAGAGAGCTCTGGCTGACCCAAAGCCATTCCTGCAGGTGCAAGTGGAGGAGTGGGGGAATCAAACCCGGTTCTCCCAGATAAGAGAGCTCTGGCTGACCCAAGGCCATTCCAGCAGCTGCAAGTGGAGGAGTGGGGAATCAAACCCGGTTCCCCCAGATAAGAGTCCACACACTTAACCACTACACCAAACCACCAAAGGGCGGGTTATAAATCTACGGTCGTCGTCTTCTTCAACGATGCTATCCTTAATGTACGGAGTGTCTGATTCAGTACAAGGCAGCTTCATTTAGAAAGGAGAATTCAGGCTCTCCGGGGGTTGGTGGGCTATTTCAGTAACACTTCATACATCATTTCCTAGATATGCATGAACCGATCGTGTGTCAGTCTGGAGGTCCTGAACTACGACTGTGATTTGAACAGATGTAACAACCGAGGGGTGAGTAGCCAAGAGATTCCCCTCCCTTGAGACCTGGGCGGGCGAATGTGGGATTTAGGGAAAGGTGCCAGTGAAAACCAAGCCCCGCTCTCTGTAGCCCCACCTGCAGAGCTGAGGAGGGTGTGTGGTTGCCACCTCTGGGTTGGGAAATGCCCGGAGATTGCATTTTATAGCACATCCCCTCATGTAGGTTTACAATGAGAACAGCTCACCATAAGTACAATATGGTGGGTTCAGGCCTCAGATTCAGTGGGAGCTCACAGGAGCACAGCTCCTGAATCTTTCAGAGAGTTCCACCTCCTTTTCCATTGAATAGTAGGTGCAGCTGCATCACAACCCCTGGATGAGCTCCACCACCTATTCTTCTACAAAATGACCCCTGGTTGGGTTCAATGCAAGGAAGAGATGCTGTTGCATAGCTCTTTTATTTACAGCATGGTAATGGCTGAACCTCCTTGGGAAGACAGCTATGGCGAACCTGGGCAGTATAATAAAAAGCAGAGACATCACCCTGCCAACAAAAGTCCTTATAGTCAAAGCGATGGTATTCGCAGTAGCAATGTACGGCTGTGAGAGCTGGACCATAAGGAAGGCCGAGAGAAGAAGAAGAGATGCTTTTGAGCTGTGGTGCTGGAGAAGACTCTTGAGAGTCCCTTGGATTGCAAGAAGATCCAATCAGTCAGTCCTAAGGGATATCAACCCAGACTGTTCCCTGGAAGGTCAGATGCTGAAGCTGAAGCTCAAATACTTTGGCCACCCAATGAGAAGGGAGCCCTCACTGGAGAAGACTCGAGAGTCCCTTGGACTGCAAGAAGATCCAGTCAGTCAGTCCTAAGGGAAATCAACCCATACTGTTCCCTGGAAGGTTAGATGTTGAAGATGAATCTTAAATACTTTGGCCACCCAATGAGAAGGCAGCACTCCCTGGAGAAGACCCGGATGCTGGGAAAGATAGAAGGCAAAAGAAGAAGAAGACGGCAAAAGAGGAGATTTATTTATTTATTTATTTGAGATTTATAGCCCGCCCTTCCCACGAATGGCTGGACAGCGTTACTGATGTAACTAACATGAATTTGAACAGACTTCTTAGGATGGCGGAAGACAGGAGGGCCTGGCGTGACTTGGTCCAGGGGGTCCCAAAGAGTCAGACTCGACTGTGCGATTGAACAACAACAAAAACAACGGCTGAACTCTAAGACTGAAGAACTGGGCCAACGGGGCCAACCAGGCCTCAGATTCAGTGGCAGCTCACAGGAGCGCAGCTCCTGAACCTTTCTGAGAGTTCCACCTCCTCCTTCTGAGAATTCCACCTCCTTGTCCATTGAATACCTGGTCCAGCTGCATCACAATCCCTGGATGAGCTCCACCAATTGTTTTTTTACAAAATGACCCCTGGGACCAACTTCCCGTGCAAGGACGCCATTGGATTATTCAAACCAGCAGGGGGCCTGTGATTGGAGCAGGGCAGCAGAGATACGGATCCTCCTACCCATTGTTCCCGAGTCCCCCCAAGCTCAGTCCATAAGGCTGCACTGTGCCCCCCGCAAGCACCAGAGTACAGAGCATCACTTGCCCCAGACAGAGAGTTCCAATGATAAGCTGTGGCTAAGAGCCACCGATGTACCTCTGCTCCATATTTTTATCCATTCCCCTCTTGAGAGCAGGGTTAAGAACATAAGAGAAGCCCTGTTGGATCAGGCCAGTGGCCCCTCCAGTCCAACACTCTGTGTCACATAAGAACATAAGAGAAGCCCTGTTGGATCAGGCCAGTGGCCCCTCGAGTCCAACACTCTGTGTCACATAAGAACATAAGAGAAGCCATGTTGGATCAGGCCAAGGGCCCATCCAGATCAACACTCTGTGTCACATAAGAACATAAGAGAAGCCCTGTTGGATCAGGCCAGTGGCCCCTCGAGTCCAACACTCTGTGTCACATAAGAACATAAGAGAAGCCCTGTTGGATCAGGCCAGTGGCCCCTCGAGTCCAACACTCTGTGTCACATAAGAACATAAGAGAAGCCATGCTGGATCAGGCCAATGGCCCCTCCAGTCCAACACTCTGTGTCACATAAGAACATAAGAGAAGCCCTGTTGGATCAGGCCAGTAGCCCATCCAGTCCAACACTCTGTGTCACAGAAGAACATAAGAGAAGCCCTGTTGGATCAGGCCAGTAGCCCATCCAGTCCAACACTCTGTGTCACAGAAGAACATAAGAGAAGCCCTGTTGGATCAGGCCAGTAGCCCATCCAGTCCAACACTCTGTGTCACATAAGAACATAAGAGAAGCCCTGTTGGATCAGGCCAGTAGCCCATCCAGTCCAACACTCTGTGTCACAGAAGAACATAAGAGAAGCCCTGTTGGATCAGGCCAGTAGCCCATCCAGTCCAACACTCTGTGTCACAGAAGAACATAAGAGAAGCCCTGTTGGATCAGGCCAGTAGCCCATCCAGTCCAACACTCTGTGTCACAGAAGAACATAAGAGAAGCCCTGTTGGATCAGGCCAGTGGCCCCTCCAGTCCAACACTCTGTGTCACATAAGAACATAAGAGAAGCCCTGTTGGATCAGGCCAAGGGCCCCTCCAGTCCAACACTCTGTGTCACATAAGAACATAAGAAAAGCCATGTTGGATCAGACCAGTAGCCCCTCCAGCCCAACACTCTGTGTCACATAAGAACACAAGAGAAGCCTGTTGGATCAGGCCAATGGCCCATCCAGTCCAACACTCTGTGTCACACAGTGGCAAAAAAACCCTAAGTGCCATCAAGAAGTCCATCAGTGGGGCTAGAAGCCCTACCACTTTGCCTCCCCCCTCCCAAGCACCAGAATATAGAGCATCACTGCCCCAGAGAGTTCCAATAATATACTGTGGCTAATAGCTACTGATGGACTTCTGCTCCATCTTTTTATCCAGTCCCCTCTTGAAGCTGGCTATGCTTGAAACTGCCACCACTTCCTGTGACAGTGAGTTCCACACGTAAATTCTGGTGCTCTGGGATCATCCTTCCTGAGCTAAGACAAAAATCTGAGAGCTGGAGGCTAACAATCTGTGAGCCGGCTCACGCTCTATCCACTTAGAGGGAACACTGACTGCAGCTCATCTGCAACCGACAGAGATCAATTTACCTGGGGAAATGGCCGCTTTGGAAGGTGGACTCTATGGCATTGTCCCCCACTGAAGCTTCTCCCTTCCTCAAGCCCTGCCCTCCTCAGGCTCCACCCCCCAAATCTCCAGGCATTTCCCAATCCAGAGCTGGCAACCCTTCCCTGGAGGGCAGGCATCTTGCTGACAAAACTGGCAATGGAAGTATAGAGCCAAGTCTCTGCTCTGGTAAGACCTCACTTGGAGATCTTCAGCACGAGATTTTAAGAAGGAGACAGACAAGCTGGAACGGGGTCCAGAGGGGACGGACGGTGGCTCATTGGTAGAGCATCTGCTTCGGAAGCAGAAGGTCCCAGGTTCAATCCCCGGCATCTCCAACGCAAAAGGGTCCAGGCAAGTAGGCGTGAAAAACCTCTGCTTGAGACCCTGGAGAGCCATGAATGGGGCTGTGGCTCAGTGGCAGAGCATCTGCTTGGGAAGCAGAAGGTCCCAGGTTCCATCCCCGGCATCTCCAACTCAAAAGGGTCCAGGCAAATAGTGTGAAAAACCTCAGCTTGAGACCCTGGAGAGCCATTAATGGGGCTGTGGCTCAGTGGCAGAGCATCTGCTTGGTAAGCAGAAGGTCCCAGGTTCCATCCCCGGCATCTCCAACTCAAAAGGGTCCAGGCAAATAGGCGTGAAAAACCTCAGCTTGAGACCCTGGAGAGCCATTAATGGGGCTGTGGCTCAGTGGTAGAGCATCTGCTTGGGAAGCAGAAGGTCCCAGGTTCAATCCTCGGCATCTCCAACTAAAAAGGGTCCAGGCAAATAGGCATGAAAAACCTCAGCTGGAGACCCTGGAGAGTCGTTGCCAGTCTTGAGTACACAATACTGAATTTGATGGACCGAGGGTCCGAGAGGGACCGAGAGTAGAAGGCAGCTTCATATGTTCAGAGGAGGGTGACAAAGATGGTGAGGGGTCTGGAGACCAAGTCCTATGAGGAAAGGCTGAAGGAGCTGGGCCTGTTTAGCCTGGAGAGGAGGCGGCTGAGAGGTGATAGGATCACCATCTTCAAGTCCTTGAAGGGCTGTCCTATAGAGGATGGGGTGGAATTGTTTTCTGTGGCCCCGGAAGGTAGGACCAGAACCAACAGGTTGAAATTAAATCAAAAGAGTTTCTGTCTCAACATTAGGAAGAACTTCCTGACGGTTAGAGCGATTCCTCAGTGGATCAGGCTTCCTCGGGAGGTGGTGGGCTCTCCTTCCTTGGAGGTTTTTCAACAGAGGCTAGATGGCCATCTGACAGCAATGAAGGTCCTGTGAATTTAGGGGGAGGTGATTGTGTGTTTCCTGCATTATGCAAGGGGTTGGACTAAATGACCCTGGAGGTCCCTTCCAACTCTTATGATTCTATGAAAGATACGCTTTGCCTTTCTCAATCTGTTTGAATTGCCTGTTGCAGGGGTGGCCAACGGCAGCTCTCCTGATGTTTTTTTTTGCCTACAACTCCCATCAGCCCCCAGCCAGCTGATGGGAGTTGTAGGCAGAAAACATCTGGAGAGCTATCGTTGGCCACCCCTGGCCTGTAGAACAAAGTAGGAGTCAAGTGGCACCTTTAAGACCAACATTTTATTCAGAACGTAAGCAGAGCTACACATTGCTGGTTGGCAGCAGCTTACAATGCAATCTGATCTTTGTCAGATGGCTGATCTGCCCATTCTTTTTTGGCCCAGGCTTATAACAATAGTGATTAACAGACATTCTCACATTTTGACATATTACTGTTTTATTGCTTTCTCACGCTCATGCTACGCAGATCAAAGGTTGGTTCCATTTGTTAATGTTACTATTCTGTCATTGGATCTTAAATGTGTACTATTTTGCTTTCTAAACCACTGCCTACCAGCGATGTGTAGCTCTGCTCACTGTACCTGATTCCTTTTCTGATGAAGTGTGCTTAGAGCACACGAAAGCTTCTTGTTGTTGTTCAGTCACACAGCCGAGTCTGACTCTTTGCGACCCCATGGACAAAGTCACGCCAGGCCCTCCTGTCTTCCACCACCCTCCGAAGTCTGCTCAAATTCGTGTTTGCAACAGCAGTAACGCTGTCCAGCCATCTCCTCTTTTGCCATCCCCTTCTTCTTTTGCCTTCTGTCTTTCCCAGCATCAGGGTCTTCTCCAGGGAGTGCTCCCTTCTCATTGGGTGGCCAAAGTATTTGAGCTTCAGCTTCAGCATCTGACCTTCCAGGGAACAGGCTAAGTTGATTTCCCTTAGGACTGACTGACTGACTGAATCTTCTTGAAGTCCAAGGGACTCTCATGAGTCTTCTCCGGGGAGTGCTCCCTTCTCATTGGGTGGCCAAAGGATTTGAGTTTCAGCTTCAGCATCTGACCTTCCAGGGAACAGGCTGGGTTGATTTGACTGATTGGATCTTCTTGCAGTCCAAGGGACTCTGAAGAGTCTTCTCCAGTGCGTGCTCCCTTCTCATTGGGTGGCCAAATTCTTTGAGCTTCAGCTTCAGTATCTGACCTTCCAGGGAACAGTCTGGGTTGATTTCCCTTAGGACTGACTGATTGGATCTTCTTGCAGTCCAAGGGAGTCTCAAGAGTCTTCTCCAGGGAGTGCTCCCTTCTCATTTGGTGGCCAAAGTATTGGAGCTTCAGCTTCAGCATCTGACCTTCCAGGGAACAGTCTGGGTTGACTTCCCTTAGGACTGGCTGATTGGATCTTCTTGCAATCCAAGGGACTCTCAAGAGTCTTCTCCAGTGAGTGCTCCCTTCTCATTGGGTGGCCAAAGTATTGGAGCTTCAGCTTCAGCATCTGACCTTCCAGGGAACAGGCTGGGTTGATTTGACTGATTGGATCTTCTTGCAGTCCAAGGGACTCTCAGGTCTTCTCCAGGGAGTGCTCCCTTCTCATTGGGTGGCCAGAGTATCTGAGCTTCAGCTTCAGCATCTGACTTTCCAGGGAACAGTCTGGGTTGATTTCCCTGAGGACTGACTGATTGGATCTTCTTGCAGTCCTAGGGACTCTCGAGTCTTCTCCAGTGAGTGCTCCCTTCTCCTTTGGTGGCCAAAGTATTTGAGCTTCAGCTTCAGCATCTGACCTTCCAGGGAACAGTCTGGGTTGATTTCCCTTAGGACTGAATGATTGGATCTTCTTGCAGTCCAAGACTCTCCAGAGTCTTCTCCAGCACCACAGCTCAAAAGCATCTCTTCTTCTGCGCTCGGCCTTCCTTGTGGTCCAGCTCTCACAGCCATCCATGGCTACTGGGAATACATTCGGAATAAAACCTTGTTGGTCTTAAAGGTTCCACTCGACACTCCTGCTCTGCTCTCCTGCTTCAGCCCAACCCGGCTGCCCACTCAGGCTTAATTGCCTGCACTTTGCGCTCCGGCTGCAGCCCTGTCGCCGGGGGGTGGAGGGTGGCGTTTTTACCCGCTGCATGCATTTCAGGTGTGCAACAATCAGAAAAACTGTCACTGCAAGTTCGGATGGGCCCCTCCCTTCTGCGAAGGCAAAGGCTACGGAGGAAGCGTCGACAGCGGCCCCCCTCCAGTTTACAGCAGTACGTATTTCGAATCCGCGAGCTGTTCTCTGTCGGCTCGTGTTTTTGAGTAGTCGGTTTAATCCACAGTCATCTGTTTGGGGCCTGCATTAGACTCAGTCGCTGGGCTACCCGTTCTTGTCGAATTTCCCCCAGTGGCTCCTGAGGATCCTTGCCTGCATCTCAGAGGGTCCAGGCGAGCTTACCCACGATTGCACCCACCTTTTTAGCAGCTCATGCTCAGCTTGCCCTGAATTGACAATGCAGTCCTCAAGCAAAGCTGCCCTCTTCTAAAACCACTGACTTCGGAACAGGGGTTGTTTTGTGGAAAAGGGCAACTAGAATGATTACAGGGTTGGAGCACTTTCCCTACGAAGAAAGGTTAAAACGCTTGGGGCTCTTTAGCTTGGAGAAATGTCGCCTGCGGGGTGACATGAGAGAGGTTCACAAGATTATGCATGGGATGGAGAAAGCAGAGAAAGAAGTCCTTTTCTCCCTTTCTCACAATACGAGAACTTGTGGCCATTTGATGAAATGGCTGAGCAGTCAGGTTAGAACGGATAAAAGGAAGTCCTTCTTCACCCCAAGGGTGATTACCATGTGGATTAATTCACTGCCACAGGAGGTGGTGGCGGCTACAAGCATAGCCAGCTTCAAGAGGGGATTGGATAAAAATATGGAGCAGAGGTCCATCAGTGGCTATTAGCCACAGGGTGTGTGTATATATATATGTGTGTGTGTGTGTGTGTGTGTGTATACACACACACATATATTGGCCACTGTGTGACACAGAGTGTTGGACTGGATGGGCTATTGGCCTGATCCAACAGGGCTTCTCTTATGTTCTTATGAGAAATAGGGGGTGGAGCTCATTAGCATAACTCAGCATATGCCACCGCCGCCACCAGCCAAAAGTAACCCAATGCAAGAAAGGAGAGTCCCGGGAGAGCATGGCCTGCTTGGGCTAGCTAGAGATCCAGCCAGCCGAATCAGGCCTCACGCACTTGGGGCTCTTCTTGGCCACCCCCCTCCCAGTCAAAAGGCCAGCAAGTCAGTCACCTGCTGCCCAGAATCATATAAGAAGTGGAGAAAATGCCCAGGAGGTTGTTATGTTCGGCTTCCCAACATCTGTTGGCCATCCCCGGCCCAAGAGACGCCCGCCTTCCTCAATTAGGGCCAGGGCTTTTTCAGTCCTGGCCCCGACCTGGTGGAATCAGCTCCCTACAGAGATCCGGGCCCTACCTGGCTTATTCGCCTTCCGTAGGGCCTGTAAAACGGAGCTGTTCTGCCAGGCTTTTAGTTGAGGCCGCGGGCGTCTGTTCTTGATCTGCTTGGTCTCCCCTATCGGCACTGTCACCTGTGTTACGAAATGGATTCTCATCTGCCGTCTCTGTGAGATATCATGATGTGAGACGGCCAGGCTGGGGAATATGTGATACGGTAAACTTCTCTGAGTGTTATTGAGCTGTCTGGTTTTTTTTTTATCATATGTTGTACTCCGCCCTGAGCCCTATGGGGAATGGGCAGATTAGAAATAGACTAAAATAAATAAAAATAAAGGGTTGGCGCAGGCTTCTCCAAGGGTTAATGAGGGCTGCTGGAGGTGTGGCAAAGCCGCTGGTGGCTGGCTGGCTGCCCGCTCTCCTAATCCAGGGATTGTTATGCAGCTGCACCTCCTATTCAATGGACAAGGGAGATGAGGAGGAGGAGGGGGAACCCTCAGAAAGGTTCAGGAGCTGTGCTCCTGTGAGCTCCTGCTGAATCTGAGGCCTGCCTAATATGCAAAGGAGTTCCTGCTACAAAAAGAAGAAAAAGAAGACTGCAGATTGAAACCCCGGCCTTCTCTCTGAATCAGAGACTCAGAGCGGTTTACAAACTCCTTTGCCTTCCTCCCCCACAACGGACACCCTGTGAGGTGGGTGGGGCTGAGAGAGCCTTTACAGCAGCTGCCCTTTCAAGGACAACTCCTGCAAGAGCTCTGGCTGACCCAAGGCCACTCCAGCAGGTGCAAATGGAGGAGTGGGGAATCAAACCCAGAGCTCTGATTGACCCAAGGCCACTCCAGCAGGTGCAAGTGGAGGAGTGGGGCATCAAACCCGATTCTCCCAGGTAAGAGTCCGCACACTTAACCACTACACCAAATTGGCTTTGTAATCTGTCCAGGGCTCGAGGAGGATTACAGAAGACTTCCAAGCTCAGAGTGCCAAACCGAATCTTCTTCCCTCCCCTTCCTCCAGGTAACTTTGCCCTCACCATTGCTGTCAGCGCACTGGTTGGAGTGATTCTCTTTGCATTTCTCGCCATAGCCGTACTTAAGAGAGACGAACTGAAGGCCTGGTAAGTAAATTCGGCCCTGACCAAGGTGGCCCAAGCTAGTCAGATCTCGGACGCTAAGCAGAGTCAGCCGCGGTCAGTACTTGGATGGGAGACCGCCAAGGAAGTCGAGAGTATTTAGGCGGAGGCTGACAAAGGCAAACCTCTTCTGCTCATCTCTTGCCTTGAAAACCCTGGGGGTGCGGTTGTGTGTGTGGAGGGGGGTTTGCTGAGAGTGAGCTGCGACTTGACACGCTTTGCCGTTGCTTTTAAGCAAATGTTATGACGTTTTCCAAAGGGATC
This sequence comes from Heteronotia binoei, assembly GCF_032191835.1. Lineage (NCBI taxonomy): Eukaryota > Metazoa > Chordata > Lepidosauria > Squamata > Gekkonidae > Heteronotia > Heteronotia binoei. The sequence goes on from NC_083225.1 coordinate 193,669,831, forward strand.
AGGGAGGAGAGAGAAGGGAACAAGAAACATTTCTCCATGACATAGCTCACTTGGATTCTCAGCATCCACTTCCATACATCAGCGGTTCCCAACCTTTTTGGCCCCGACTGGTTTTGTGGAAGGCAATATTTCCACAGACCGGGGAAGGTGGAGTGCGATGGTTTTGGGATAACACAATTGTGCATTTTATTTCTATTAGTTTGGTGTAATGGTTAAGTGTGCGTATTCTTATCCGGGAGAGCCGGGTTTGATTCCCCACTCCTCCACTTGCAGCTGCTGGAATGGCCTTGGGTCAGCCAGAGCTCTCTTATCCGGGAGAGCCGGGTTTGATTCCCCACTCCTCCACTTGCAGCTGCTGGAATGGCCTTGGGTCAGCCAGAGCTCTCTTATCTGGGAGAACCGGGTTTGATCTTCTTCGTGGTCTCTGTGCAGTCACACACATGGGTCTTGCCGCAGGCAACGGATCCATACCTCGGAGCTCCAATAGCTCGCCTATAGCGTGTTTTGGCGCGCTTTCCTCCCGCCCTGGGGAGCAGGCAGCGACTGCGCATGCCTGGAGCGGGGGGAGAGCGCCCATTCCACTCAGTTTCTTCCCTACCGCCGCCCGGACAACACCCTCCTCGCTGCGTTCCTCCTTAGCTCGTCAGTTACCTCATCCTCTGCGTTTCTCTTTCTTCTCATCTCCGCTTGGTATTGTATTCCTCTCCTTCTTATATTTCCTATTTTCGTCCCGAAAAATTTAAAAAAAAAAAAAAAGAAGGCCCGTCTCTGCGCTATCTTTCCCCTCTTCTCCCTCCCTCCCCTCCCCTGTCCGGAGCGCATGGAAGGGAAAGTTACCTTTAAAAAGTGCACGCGCTGTGGGACCAAAATCCCCACCTCGGACGGCCACAGCCACTGCCTATTCTGCCTGGGGGAAGCCCATCGAGTCGATTCCTGCCCTCACTGTGCTAACTTCGGCAAGCAGGCCCGTAAGAACCGTGCAGCCAGGCTCCGGAGCTTCCTGATTGAACTGTCCCTGAGGGCTATGCCCGCGTCGGGCTCGCCGCCTCCCCAACAACGAGCAGGAGATTCGGCCTCTACGGACGTGGTTCTCTCAAAACAGAAGCCACACAAGTCCGAAAAGAAACCCTCGAAGCACGCCGATACCGGCCATAAGACTTCAAAGAAATCGCGCCATTCTGAATCCACGGATTCGGCGCCCAAAAAAGCTCGTCATTCCGAATCGGCTGATTCGGCTTTGAGAAAACTCCATGAGTCACATTCGATTCCCAAGAAGCCTCGGACACCTACCTCGACTTCGACATTCATGGATCCCACGCCTCCAGCACAGCCGTCACTTCCGCCCGAACTGTCGGCCCCATCGGACGTCATCACCGACATGCTGCAACTGACGCCTCACTCATCCACAGCAGTGGAGGTGATACCAATTCAATCCCGTTCACCTTCAGTGCATAGCGTGGTTCCTTCGGAGTTTCTAGAGCCCGATCCGACTACCGACCCGACTCAAGCATACCTTAAACCACCTCTTCGGATCGGATCCTTCCGAGATATCGGGATTTCTCCCCTGTACAAGGACTCTGCAACTCAGGCTCCCGCTAATCGAGCTCGCTCTCGTTCGCCTGCTTATCCTCCTGCACATCGAATCCGATCCCGGTCGCCGACATTCCGAGGTCGCTCCAGATCTCCACGTAGGCGCCGCGATTCCGGCTCTTCTAGCTGCTTATCCTCCTGCACATCGAATCCGATCCCGGTCGCCGACATTCCGAGGTCGCTCCAGATCTCCACGTAGGCGCCGCGATTCCGGCTCTTCTAGCTACTATCAACACGACTACTATGCCCCTGGAAGGTTCGACCGCCTTTACTCTCGGTCTCCCTCGCCCAGACGCCGATCTTACCACCACCCCTCTCGCTCTCCCCGTACTCAGCACCATTCTTCGGCCGTGAGGTTCTCACACCTCGGATCCGGTACGAGGACTCCCCTCGACCCCGTGGACGCGATCGACTTCGGGATTCTCCACGACCCCGTGACCAGGATCGGACCCGAGAACTTGATTATTCTCGTGATTCTCCTCGACTCCGTGTCCACCATCGGATTCGAGAGCACGAATACCACTCCCATGCGGAGCCGCTCCGAGTCCGGGACCATTATCATCATCGCGATCCATCTGATCACCACCATGGCCGAGGCCTTAAAGATTACTCTTCCGTCGGACTCACCAAAGGTGTCTGACATTGTACATGACTTGGTGCAAGCAGACTTCCCACCGGGTTCACTACTTCCAATGCTACCTGTGCACCTCGAAGGCCTCCGTGAGACCTGGGACAAGCCTGCTTCAGTCCCACCCACCTCTAAACGTTTTGAATCTCTCTACAGAGTTCACGCCCCTGAGGCCAAATTCCTTGCTTCCCATCCAGCACCTAATTCTATCATTGTGCATTCAGCCACTAAGGCTAAGCCCTCCAGACATCCGACACCTCCAGACCGAGAGGGCAGGAAGTTGGACACCTTGGCCAGGAAGATGTTCAACCTCGCTTCCACAAATTCCAAGCTAAATAACTATCTAGCCTACTTTTCAGCTTACATCTTCAACTTGGCTAACCAATTTATGCCTCTCATCCCTTCCCTTCCCGAACCTTCCCAGAGAACGGCTTCTAGTTTGGTATCCGAACTGTCTAGAGTGTCGAAACAACAGATTAACACCATACGCCACGCTGTTTCCTGCTCATCCAGGGTCTTTGCTTCATCTGTTGCCCTGCGCTGCCACGCCTGGCTAAGGTCCACCAACTTGCAGCCGGACATTAAGCAGAAAATTGAGGACCTCCCTTTTGATGGTCTGGGCCTCTTCCATGCTTCTACCGACGAGGTTCTCACCTCAGTGGATGATGGAGGCAAGCGTGCTAAACGCTTGGGAGTTTCCCAACCGTTCTCCCAACAGTTCAACCGTACGAAACCCTGGAGACCATCATTCCAGAAGCGCCAACGGTCACCCAAGCGAAACGACTTCTGGAAGAGGAAGAGTGTGCAGCAGAAGCCTCAGTTTCAACAAAGACCTCGGTCACAACAGATCAAGAAGTCTTCCCTCCCTCCCAAACAGTCTCTTTGACTCTCTTCAAACCCCACCTGCTTACCGCACACGTCTTTCCCCATTCCTTCCCACTTGGAACTCGATCACAACCGACTCCTGGGTGCTGACCATCGTGCGCCTAGGTTACGCAATCGAGTTCATTTCTCCACCTCGCCACCACTACTTCATTGCTACCCCCCCGTCTTCACTCCTCCATCAGGAAATCCTGGACTTGCTCCAGAAGAATGCCATAGAACCCGTCCCTCCTCTACATCGAGGGACAGGCTTCTATTCGAGATACTTTCTGGTCCCCAAGAGGGATGGAGGCAAGCGTCCCATTCTAGATCTGAGGAAGCTCAACAAGCACATCGAATACAGGAAGTTCAGAATGATCTCCCTGCAGTCCATCTTGCCCCTTATTCCCAGAAATTCCTGGATGGCTTCTCTAGATCTTCAGGACGCTTACTTCCATGTGACCATCCGACCTCAACATCGGAGGTATCTGAGGTTCGCCATGGGCCAGGACCACTTCCAATATGTGTCCCTACCATTCGGCCTCTCCACTGCACCCCGCGTTTTCACCAAGTGCATGGCAGTGGTGGCAGCTGCGCTTCGCATTCGGAACATCCCAGTCTTCCCATACATCGACGACTGGCTTTTCATAGCTCCGACTCAACATCAACTGCAGCACAACCTCAACACAGCTCTCACCCTTCTGAAATCCCTGGGCCTTCGCGTGAATGCGTCAAAATCGCACCTCACACCTACCCAGGACCTCAAGTTCATAGGGGCCCTTCTACGCACTTCTCTCCATCGTGCTTTCCTCCCCGAGGATCGGGCACTAACTATCATTGCCTTGGCCAAGTCAGTTCAACAACAGCCTCGTCAGTCTGCATTCACAATCCAACGCCTGCTGGGCCTCATGGCCGCCACAACATCTGTCCTTTACTTTGCCAGGCTACGGATGCGACAACTACAGCTCTGGTTTGTACGAGCCTACCACCCCCAGGCGCAACCGCAGAGCGTTTTACTTACTGTTCCGCAGAGAGCACTTCTATCTCTCACATGGTGGACTGTACCCAACAATCTCCTCGCAGGCAAGCCGTTTCTACCGACTCCTCCGATGGCCATCGTGACAACAGACGCCTCCAAGTGGGGATGGGGAGCCCACTTAGAGGACAAGACCGTCAGGGGGCTTTGGACCCCCTCCGAGAGGGCCATGCACATAAACTGCTTAGAACTGATTGCTGTGCACAGGGCCCTTCAATCGTTCCTCCCACTGATAAGGGGTCGGCACGTTCAGATCTCCACGGACAATATGGCAACAGTTTACTACATAAACAAGCAGGGAGGCACCAGATCCCTCCGCCTGTGCCATATAGCCGTACTGCTCTGGGAATGGTGTGTCAAGCACAACATCTACATGACTGCCATTCACCTCCCGGGTGTGGAGAATGTTCTGGCCGACTCCCTCAGCAGGGTTCGCATAGACGACCACGAATGGTCCATCAATCCGACCTACCTTCGTCGTATCTTCCGATGCTTCGGAACACCCAAGGTGGACGTCTTTGCTTCCAGGGACAATGCCAAATGTCCTCGATTTTATTCCAGGAGGGGCAACGACGCCTTCCTACACAGCTGGACAGGCCCTCTTCACTACTTCTTCCCACCAACCCCCCTTCTGACACGGGTGTTGGTAAAGATAGCACGAGATGGCACGGACTGCATCCTCATTGCTCCATGGTGGCCTCGGCAACCGTGGTTCACGAGGCTTCTTCAAATGTCCCGCCACACTTACCGCCCTCTTCCTCCTGTGGGCGACCTTTTATCCCAGGCCAGTGGTCAGGTTCTACATCACAACCCTCGGGTTCTGGCCTTGGCAGCCTGGAGAATACATCCGCCTGCCTCTCCACAGAGGTAGCCAACATCATCCTCAACGCAAGGAAGCCTTCCACTAGACTTTCGTACCAACGCAAATGGAAGCGCTTCTGCTCATTCGCGACATCTAATCATCTACAGCCAGAATCAGCACCCCTTAACCTGATCCTTGATTATCTACTTTCTCTACAGAAATCAGGACTCTGCTATTCCTCCTTAAAGGTTCACTTATCTGCGGTCTCTGCGTTCCATAACCCTGTTGATGGCAAAACGGTGTTCTCCCATCCCTTGCCTAAGTCCTTTCTTAAGGGCATGTTGCACCTCAATCCACCTGTTAAGCCCTTCGTCCCGACTTGGAGTTTGTCACTAGTCCTTTCCTGCTTGATGAAAGTTCCCTTTGAACCTATGGCTACCATAGACCTTAACCTTCTTTCCTGGAAGACAGCATTGCTGGTAGCCCTTACCTCAGGCAAACGGGCAAGTGACTTATGCGCCTTCTGCCACGATCCTCCCTACACCATTTTCCACAAGGACAAAGTTGTTCTGCGGCCAGACCCTGCGTTCCTTCCTAAGGTTGTCTCCCAGTTCCACTTATCGACTTCAACTTCTCTACCAACGTTTTTCTCCAACCCATCCGACCAGGGTCAACGAGCCCTGCATTCTCTGGACGTTAGAAGGGCTTTATCTTTCTACCTTGATCGTACACAGCCTTTCCATAAGGACCCTAATCTATTTGTGGCCTACGGAAATCCTCACAGAGGACACAAAATCTCTACCCAGAGACTATCTAAATGGGTAGTTAGTGCCATCAGGTTGTGTTACGAACTGGCTAAACAGCCTCTGCCCGAAGGTCTTAAGGCCCACTCTACTAGAGCGGTCTCGACGTCTTCGGCTTTCCTGCAAGGCGTCTCCCTAGAGGACATTTGTGTGGCTGCATCGTGGTCCTCACCATCCACGTTCGTCTCCCATTATGCTTTAGACGTTCGTGCGAGACGTGACGCCTCCTTCGGTCAAGCGGTCCTCAGATCCATCTTCCACTGAAGTCAGGGGTGAATGTATCCGCTTCCATCTCTGCGTTGCATAATATGATGTGATTGGGTTACGTGACTAATTTTCTTCTTTTACCAGCACCCTCCTCCAGGACATTTAGCTGGCTAGTCACCCATGTGTGGGACTGCACAGAGACCACGAAGAAGATAAACAGGTTGCTTACCTGTAACTGATGATCTTCGAGTGGTCATCTGTGCAGTCACACACGCCCACCCAGCCTTCCCCGCTGCTGGCCTCTTGTAATTGTTGCTTAACCTTGTATAGTGTCAGTGCCAACGGTGGCTGGAAGAAACTGAGTGGAATGGGCTCTCTCCCCCCGCTCCAGGCATGCGCAGTCGCTGCCTGCTCCCCAGGGCGGGAGGAAAGCGCGCCAAAAGACGCTATAGGCGAGCTATTGGAGCTCCGAGGTATGGATCCGTTGCCTGCGGCAAGACCCATGTGTGTGACTGCACAGATGACCACTCGAAGATCATCAGTTACAGGTAAGCAACCTGTTTATTCCTTACTCCTCCACTTGCAGCTGCTGGAATGGCCTTGGGTCATCCAGAGCTCTCTTATCTGGGAGAACCAGGTTTGATTTCCCACTCCTCCACTTGCAGATGCTGGAATGGCCTTGGGTCAGCCAGAGCTCTCTTCTCTGGGAGAACCAGGTTTGATTCCCCACTCCACTGGCAGCTGCTGGAATGGCCTTGGGTCAGCCAGAGCTCTCTTATCTGGGAGAACCGGGTTTGATTCCCCACTCCTTCACTTGCAGCTGCTAGAATGGCCTTGGGTCAGCCAGAGCTCTCTTCTTGAGAGAACCAGGTTTGATTCGCCACTCCACTGGCAGCTGCTGGAATGGCCTTGGGTCAGCCAGAGCTCTCTTCTCTGGGAGAACCGAGTTTGATTCCCTACTCCTCCACTTGCACCTGCTGGAATAGCCTTGGGTCAGCCAGAGCTCTCTTCTCTGGGAGAACCGAGTTTGATTCCCCACTCCTCCACTTGCACCTGCTGGAATGGCCTTGGGTCAGCCAGAGGTCTCTTCTCTGGGAGAACCGAGTTTGATTCCCCACTCCTCCACTAGCAGCTGCTGGAATGGCCTTGGGTCAGCCGCAGCTCTCCCAAAGTGGTCGTTAGAGCAGCTTCTGGGAGAGCTCTCTCAGCGTCACCTACCTCACAAGGTGTCTGTTATGGGGGAGGAAGATAAAGGATATTGTAACTAAGCCACTCTGAGATTCGGAGTGGAGGATGGGATATAAATCCAATGTTTTCTTCTTCCATTGTGATATATAATGAAATAATTCTATAACTCATGGCCCGATTGCTAACAGGCCATGCACTGGTACTGGTCCACGGCCCAGGGTTTGGGGACCTCTGCTATAGATATATAACAAAGATAAATGCAATTTTAAAAAGTGCAACAAGATGTCTGTGAGTAATACACGCATCACTATAATCATACTGCGCGTCAATTCAATTATGTTGCAGGATTAACCTGTCCTTCATGGAGGAATTCCTGCATTTATTTGAAACCAACTGCAGAACGGTGACCATATGTCCTTCTTTCTTTGGGTATCAGCTCTGCTGTGCAAAGCACACTCTCCCTCCTCCCCTTCCCACCCCCAAGGGAGGAGCCTCAACCAATGGAGAAAATCAAGGCTTTGCTCCTTAGCTCCTGTGCGATTGAGCAAGCCTGGCAAAGCAAGCTGTGATGCAGAAGGAAGCAAGAGAGAGGGAGAAGGAAGCAGACGACAGCCAGTTGCTCATGGGCCTGATGGGAGCCCTCCAGGGGCCTCATGCGCCCCCCCGGGCCACATGTTTGACACCCCTGCACTACACCTTGCTGACTAATAATTCCATTTCAGGTTGTTGTTTGACTGCCCAATCCATACTGAAGAACGTCCACTAACTTCCCTGTGCTTTGTGTCTTCAGGCTGGCTCAATCGTACACGAAACGAGAATCGCCGCAGCCGGAACTAACGGCAGAACCAGAAGATACGCCGAATCCAGCGCCAGAACCAGAAGTGCTGCCAGAACCACAACATACACCACCTATAAAACGTAAACCGTCGCAACGTGCATTGCCTGAAAAATGTGCATCACAACTGGAAGGTAGACCACAACTACCGGAACCTAGACCCCAACCACAATATCCACAACAACCAGAACCCAGACCACAACCACAGAACCCACCAGAACCTAGACCCCAACCGCAATATCCACGACAACCAGAACCTAGACCACAACCACGAAATCCACCAGAACCTAAACCACAACCACAATATCCACGACAACCGGAACCTAGACCACAACCACGAAATCTACCAGAACCTAGACCACAACCACAATATCCACGACAACAGGAACCTAGACCACAACCTCAATGTTCACCAGAACCAAAACCAAAACCTCAGTATCCACGGCAGCCAGAAGCTAGACCACAACCACGAAATCCACCAGGACCTAAACCGCAACCGCAACATCCACGACAACCGGAACCTAGAGCACAATCACAACATCTACAAGAGCCTCGGCCACAATCACAATATCCACTACGACCAGAAACTAAACCAAAGCCACAGTATCCACCGCAACGAGAACCAAGACCACACTCTGAACAGACAGTAAGCAATTTGCTTAGTTGAATATTTCTGCCATCTCCCCTCTGGAAACTTTTCACTGGAGAGTGGTTAAGTGCATGGACTCTTATCTGGAGGAACTGGGTTTGATCCCCCACTCCTACACATGCACCTGCTGGAATGGCCTTGGGTCAGCCAGAGCTCTCTTATCTGGGAGAACCGGGTTTGATTCCCCACTCCTCCACTTGCACCTGCTGGAATGCTCTTGGGACAGCCAGAGCTCTCTTATCTGGGAGAACTGGGTTTGATTCCCCCCTCCTCCCCTTGCAGCTGCTGGAATGGCCTTGGGTCAGCCAGAGCTCTCTTCTCTGGGAGAACTGGGTTTGATTCCCCACTCCTCCACTTGCACCTGCTAGAATAGCCTTGGGTCAGCCAGAGCTCTCTTATCTGGGAGAACCGGGTTTGATTCCCCACTCCTCCACTTGCCCCTGCTGGAATGGCCTTGGGTCAGCCAGAGCTCTCTTCTCTGGGAGAACCGGGTTTGATTCCCCACTCCTCCACTTGCACCTGCTGGAATGGCTTTGGGTCAGCCAGAGCTCTCTTCTCTGGGAGAACCGGGTTTGATTCCCCACTCCTCCACTTGCACCTGCTGGAATGGCCTTGGGTCAGCCAGAGCTCTGTTATCTGGGAGAACTGGGTTTGATTCCCCACTCCTCCACTTGCCCCTGTTGGAATGGCCTTGGGTCAGCCAGAGCTCTCTTATCTGGGAGAACCGGGTTTGATTCCCCACTCCTCCACTTGCCCCTGCTGGAATGGCCTTGGGTCAGCCAGAGCTCTCTTCTCTGGGAGAACCGGGTTTGATTCTCCACTCCTACACATGCACCTGCTGGAATGGCCTTGGGTCAGCCATAGCTCTCTTCTCTGGGAGAACCGGGTTTGATTCCCCACTCCTCCACTTGCACCTGCTGGAATGGCCTTGGGTCAGCCATAGCTCTCTTCTCTGGGAGAACTGGGTTTGATTCCCCACTCCTACACATGCACCTGCTGGGGCTCTCGTAGGAGTTGTCCTTGAAAGGGCAGCTGCCGTAAGAGTCTCTCAGCCCCACCCACCTCCCAGGGATGTTGGACCGTCCACCAACACTTGCTCAATATAGATTTCTTACAGAGTATCCAGCACGGGCTGGTTATAAACTGTGAGAGTTTTCTCCATTTTGAATGACACTCTGCTAGATACTCTGCTAGATACTCTACATTGAGCAAGTATTGGTGGACAGTCCAACATCCCTCCTCGACGAAGATGTGGCTCCATTGAAACATGAAGATTATTGTTGGCTATCCACGTAGAGGGTTCTCGAGGACGCCTACTCATGACTTTGTAACATTAAGGACTTTATCTTAAATTTTATCCCAGCACTTTGTTTTTCTAAATGCATTGTATTTGTTAATGCTGATGCGCACTGTGAAGATATATAAGAAATATTTATTGGTCTTGTAGACCCCTTGGCGCAGAGTGGTAAAGCTGCAGTACTGCAGTCCTAAGCTCTGCTCACGACCGGAGTTCGATCCTGGTGGAAGCTGGGTTCAGGTAGCCAGCTCCAGGTTGACTCAGCCTTCCATCCTTCCGAGATCGGTCAAATGAGTCCCCAGCTTGCTGGGGGGAAAGTGTAGATGACTGGGGAAGGCAATGGCAAACCACCCCGTCAAAAGTCTGCCGTGAAAACGTTGCAAAAGCAACATCACCCCAGAGTTGGAAACGACTGGTGCTTGCACAGGGGACCGTTCCTTTCCTATCTACACTGAAGGAGCCCTGTGGCACAGCGTGGTAAAGCTGCAGTACTGCAGTCGGAGCCCTCTGCTTACGACCAGAGTTCGATCCCAGAGCAAGCTGGTTCAGGTAGCCGGCTTGAGGTTGACTCAGCCTTCCATCCTTCCGAGGTCGGTCAAATAAATACCCAGCTTGCTGGGAAGAAAGCGTAGAGGACTGCGGAAGGCAAGGGCAAACCACCCCGTAAAAAAGCTGCCGTGAAAACGTTGTGAGAGCAACATCACCCCAGAGTCGGAAACGACTGATGCTTGCGCAGGGGACTACCTCCACCTTTTTAGACCTTTCGTGATGAATTTCTGAACTTCCATATGAATTCTGGATGAAATTGGATTAACACGTGTAGTAGATATTTTTCATGGATTTCTTTTCACAGACTCAGTACTATTTTTCCATGATTCTCTTTGTATTTGGCTGCTGGAGGACATGGCTACTTTGGAGGGTGGGCTCTGTGGCATTATATCCCGCTGAAGTCCAACCGCCCCCCACCTCAAAGCCCACCTGCCTCAGACTGCTTCCCCAAAATCTCAGGAATTTCCAAACACAGAGATGGCAAGCCTATGTCATCAGCAGGGGCGCGTTGTGGGATTTTCAAGGCTGCCTTTTGTGAGGGAAACTTGCTGGGAGGTCATGTCAGCCCTCGAAGCTATTATATCAGATGTTGGTTCTCCTCCCTAGCTTCAGAGAGCCAGTTCGGTGTAGTGGTGAAGTGCATGGACTCTTCTCTGGGATTCCCCACTCCTCCATTTGCAGCTGCTGCAGTGGCATGGGTCAGCCAGAGCTCTCTTATCTGGAAGAACTGGGTGTGATTCCCCACTCCTCCACTTGCAGCTGCTGGAATGGCCTTGGGTCAGCCAGAGCTCTCTTCTCTGGGAGAACCGGGTTTGATTCCCCCCTCCTCCACTTGCAGCTGCTGGAATAGCCTTGGGTCAGCCATAGCTCTCTTCTCTGGGAGAACTGGGTTTGATTCCCCCCCTCCTCCACTTGCAGCTGCTGGAATGGCCTTGGGTCAGCCATACCTCTCTTCTCTGGGAGAACTGGGTTTGATTCCCCCTCTCCTCCACTTGCAGCTGCTGGAATGGCCTTGGGTCAGCCACAGCTCTCTTCTCTGGGAGAACTGGGTTTGATTCCCCACTCCTCCACTGGCAGCTGCTGGAATGGCCTTGGGTCAGCCATAGCTCTCTTCTCTGGGAGAACTGGGTTTGATTCCCCACTCCTCCACTTGCAGCTGCTGGAATGGCCTTGGTTCCTCCATAGCTCTGGCAGAGGTTGTCCTTGAATGGGCAGCTTGTGGGAGAGTACTCTCAGCCCCACCCACCTCACAGGGTGTTTTTTGTTGGGGAGGAAGATAAAGGAGATTATGAACCGCTCTGAGACTCTTGAGTGGAGGGCGGAATATAAATCCAATGTCATTGTTGTCTTCTTCTTCTGCACACTTGCTTATCTCTGCCGGGTTAAAATAATGTTATAGCATTATGTGTTCCTCCTGATCTACACAGTTGTGCGAGAACAACATGGCAGATCCCTTGGGGAACAGACACAAAGGCTGGCGGGGAAGTCCCCTGCTGGTATGAAGAAGAAGAAACATTGCAAATTTATACCCCACCCTTCTCTCTGAATCAGAGACTCAGGACACCTTATAGTCTTCTATATCTTCTCCCCTCACAACAGACACCCTGTGAGATGGGTGGGGCTGAGAGGGCTCTCACAGCAGCTGCCCTTTCAATGACAACCTCTGCCAGAGCTATGGCTGACCCAAGGCCATTCCAGCAGCTGCAGGTGGAGGAGTGGGGAATCAAACCTGGTTCTCCCAGGTAAGAGTCCGCACACTTTGGTGTAGTGGTTAAGTGTGCGGACTCTTATCTGGGAGAACCGGGTTTGATTCCCCACTCCTCCACTTGCACCTGCTGGAATGGCCTTGGGTTAGCCATAGCTCTGGCAGGAGTTGTCCTTGAAAGGGCAGCTGCTGGGAGAGCCCTCTCCAGCCCCACCCACCTCACAGGGTGTCTGTTGTGGGGGAGGAAGGGAAAGGAGATTGTGAGCCGCTCTGAGCCTCTTCGGAGTGGAGGGTGGGATATAAATCCAATATCTTCTTCTTCTTACTTAAGCACTACACCAAACTGGCTCTCACTACACCAAAATGACTGCCTTTGCAATTCATAAGAGCATAAGAACATTAGAAGAGTCCTGCTGGATCAGACCAGGGAGGGTCCATCTTGTCCAGCCTCCTGTCTCACTCAGTGGCCAGCCAGTTCCTCTGGAGGGCCAACAACAGGGCAGAGAGGCCGAGGCCTTCCCCTGAGAAGAACCTCAGAAGAGCCCTGCTGGATCAGACCAGGGAGGGTCCATCTAGTCCAGCCACCTGTCTCACACAGGGGCCAGTCAGTTCCTCTGGAGGGCCAACAACAGGGCAGAGAGGCCAAGGCCTTCCCCTGAGAAGAACATCAGAAATGCCCTGCTGGATCAGACTAGGGAGGGTCAATCTTGTCCAGCCTGCTGTCTCACACAGGGGCCAGCCAGTTCCTCTGGAGGGCCAACAACAAAGCAGAGAGGCCAAGGCCTTCCTCAGAGAAGAACCTCAGAAGAGCCCTGCTGGGTCAGACCAGGGAAGGTCCATCTAGTCCAGCCTCCTGCCTCACACAGTGGCCAGCCAGTTAACATAAGAACATAAGAGAAGCCATGTTGGATCAGGCCAACAGCCCATCAAGTCCAACACTCTGTGTCCCACAGTGGCAAAAAAATTTATATACACACATACACTGTGGCTAATAGCCACTGATGGACCTGTGCTCCATATTTTTATCTAAACCCCTCTTGAAGGTGGCTATACTTGTGGCTGCCTCTGGAGAGCCATCAACAGGGCAGAGAGGCTGAGGCCTTCCCCTGAGAAGAACCTCAGAAGATCCCTGCTGGGTCAGACCAGTGAGAGTTTATCTAGTCCAGCCTCCTGTCTCACACAGTGGCCAGCCAGTTCCTCTGAAGGGCTAACAACAGGACAGAGAGGCTGAGGCCTTCCCCTGAGAAGAACCTCAGAAGAGCCCTGCTGGATCAGACCAGGGAGGGTCCATCTAGTCCAGCCTCCTGCCTCACACAATGGCCAACCAGTTCCTCTGGAACCACAGGGCAGAGAGGCCGATGCCTTCCCCTGGTGTTGCCTCCTGGCGTTGCGATTCAAAAGATTAGTGCCTCTGAACATGGAAGTTTCCCTCCGTCCCCACAGCTACTAACTACTGATAGACTTATCTTCCATTAACCTATCTAATCCCCTTGCAAAAGCCATCTTACTGCTGTGGCCGTCACTACACAATTCTAACTCTTGTGACTTTACTGGCCTGTTGTAACCCCCTCCCACTTTTTAACATCACAGCTCATATACTTAGTGTATCGAGCGGGGCAGGCACTAATCCTCCTCTTCCTTTTGTTTTGGTTTTTCAAAGAAAATGAGAAAGCCCTCCAAGAAGCTGTCCCGAAGCAGCAGCTGAGAAGGGGCGTGCAGAGCAGAAGGATGTTTCCAGGGTCAGAGAAGTCAAGGAAAGAACTCCCCACCTGTTGCTTTTCCCCTGCAGCTCCATCGCTCCGTTCCTTCGCTTTGTCTCTTTGGACTCGAGAGAAAGCATTCTTCCCTCAAACGGTCTGTCTGTGTAGTGAACCCGCAGTTGGTGTTGCAACTCGAAGAAATAAAACGTACCACATTTGGTTCACAGGAGTGTGGTTTGGCCGTAAAGCTATTTTCTCTTCCTCTTTGAGTTCCTTCTGGTTGAAGAATATTCTGCCTCTCCGCTGGGTGGGGACCAGTCTGCGGCCCCACGGTGACGATTTCCTTCATTTGCAAATGTGAGGTCTTGTATTTCTTTTAATATCTTATTCACACAAGCTTATTGTTGCGGAGATAACAGTTGTATGAAGATATTGAAGATGAAAAAGATAATTGGATTTATATCCCTGCCCTATACTCTGAATAGGGATGGACAGTGGCTCAGTGGTAGAGCATCTGCTTGGTAAGCAGAAGGTCCCGGGTTCAATCCCCGGCATCTCCAACTAAAAAGGGTCCAGGCAAATAGGCGTGAAGAACCTCAGCTGGAGACCCTGGAGAGCCGTGAATGGGGCTGTGGCTCAGTGGTAGAGCATCTGTTTGGTAAGCAGAAGGTCCCGGGTTCAATCCCCGGCATCTCCAACTCAAAAGGGTCCAGGCAAATAGGTGTGAAGAACCTCAGCTGGAGAGCCGTGAATGGGGCTGTGGCTCAGTGGTAGAGCATCTGCTTGGTAAGCAGAAGGTCCCAGGTTCAATCCCCGGCATCTCCAACTAAAAAAGGTCCAGGCAAATAGGTGTGAAAAACCTCAGCTTGAGACACCAGAGAGCTGCTGCCAGTCTGAGTAGACAATACTGACTTTGATGGAGCAGGGGTCTGATTCAGTATAAGGCAGCTTCATGTGTTCAGGCTACACTGCAATTTGGGGAGGGTCAGTGGCTCAGTGGTAGAGCATCTGCTTGGTAAGCAGAAGGTCCCAGGTTCAATCCCCAGCATCTCCAACTAAAAAAGGTCCAGGCAAATAGGTGTGAAAAACCTCAGCTTGAGACACCAGAGAGCTGCTGCCAGTCTGAGTAGACAATACTGACTTTGATGGAGCAGGGGTCTGATTCAGTATAAGGCAGCTTCATGTGTTCAGGCTACACTGCAATTTGGGGAGGGTCAGTGGCTCAGTGGTAGAGCATCTGCTTGGTAAGCAGAAGGTCCCAGGTTCAATCCCCAGCATCTCCAACTCAAAAGGGTCCAGGCAAATAGGCATAAAAAATCTCAGCTGGAGAGCCACTGCCAGTCTGAGTGGACAATACTGACTTTGATGGACCAAGGGTCTAATTCAGTGTAAGGCAGCTTCATATGTTCATATGTAGCCGTCCTGAGCCCGCTTCAATGGGGTAGGGCAGGATATAAATCGAAATAAATAAATGTTCATAATCTGAGTCTCAGAGCAGTCACAATCTCCTTTACCTTCTCCCCCCACCCCCACAACAGACACCCTGTGAGGTGGGTAGAACTGAGAGAGCTCTCCCAGAAGCTGCCCTTTCAAGGACAATTGCTGCAAAAGCTATGGCTGACCCAAGGCCATTCCAGCAGCTGTAAGTGGAGGAGTGGGGAATCCAACCCGGTTCTCCCAGATAAGAGAGCTCTGGCTGACCCAAGGCCATTCCAGCAGCTGCAAGTGGAGGAGTGGGGAATCAAACCCGGTTCTCCCAGATAAGAGAGCTCTGGCTGACCCAAGGCCATTCTGGCAGCTGCAAGTGGAGGAGTGGGGAATCAAACCCGGTTCTCCCAGATAAGAGAGCTCTGGCTGACCCAAGGCCATTCCAGCAGCTGCAAGTGGAGGAGTGGGGAATCAAACCCGGTTCTCCCAGATAAGAGAGCTCTGGCTGACCCAAGGCCATTCCAGCAGCTGCAAGTGGAGGAGTGGGGAATCAAACCCGGTTCTCCCAGATAAGAGAGCTCTGGCTGACCCAAGGCCATTCCAGCAGCTGCAAGTGGAGGAGGGGGGAATCAAACCCGGTTCTCCCAGATAAGAGAGCTCTGGCTGACCCAAGGCCATTCCAGCAGCTGCAAGTGGAGGAGGGGGGAATCAAACCCGGTTCTCCCAGATAAGAGAGCTCTGGCTGACCCAAGGCCATTCCAGCAGCTGCAAGTGGAGGAGTGGGGAATCAAACCTGGTTCTCCCAGATAAGAGAGCTCTGGCTGACCCAAGGCCATTCTAGCAGCTGCAAGTGGAGGAGTGGGGAATCAAACCCGGTTCTCCCAGATAAGAGAGCTATGTCTGACCCAAGGCCATTCCAGCAGGTGCAAGTGGAAGAGGGGGGAATCAAACCCGGTTCTCTCAGATAAGAGAGCTCTGGCTGACCCAAGGCCATTCCAGCAGGTGCAAGCAGAGGAGTGGGGAATCGAGGCCGGTTCTCCCAGATAAGAGTCCACCACTACACCAAACTGGCTCTCTGAAGCTAGGGAGGAGAACCAAAAATTTTTTTTTAGATTAATTTATTGTCATTGTTCTCCACAAAAAAGAGAGCAATGAAATGAGGTGCTCTTCCACAAACATACCAACACATCAAACACACATATTCATATTCATACCATTTAAATACATCTAAAACCATTTAAACCATTTAAATACATCTAAAGCAGATAAACATTCATAAAACCATTAAAACCATTTAAATACATCTAAAACAGATAATCCTTCATAACCCTGCATTTAACCTAACCACAGCACTTGGATAGAAACTGTCCTTAAATCTGTTTGTCCTAGCCTTCAACACTCTATATCGTCTACCTGACGGTAAGATCTCAAATAGCAAATGGCCCAGATGTGAAGGGTCCCTTAGGATCATTTGTATCTTCCTTTTACATCTCATATTATACAGATCCACCAATGAGGGGAGAGAACATCCGCAAATCTTTTGTGCTCTTCTCGTCACTCTTTGGAGCACCCTTCTCTCTGCTTCCGTGCAGCTCCCAAACCACGCGCAGAGGCAATAAGATAAAATGCTCTCAATGGAACTACGATAAAAGGCAACCAGCAGACTCCCTGACAGTTGTAGTGATCTTAAGAGTCTTAAGTAGTATAGTCGTTGCTGGGCCTTTTTCTCTAGAGCTAAAGTATTTGCCCCCCATGTTAGATCTTGTTTCATGGTAATTCCCAGAAACTTCCATTCTGTCACCTGTTCTACCATAACACCATCAATAAACAACGGCTGGATGTCCAAACTACTCTTCCTGTAATCCACTATAATTTCCTTCGTCTTATTTATATTAAAAATAAGATTATTTACTTTACACCAAAGGGACAGCTGTTGAACTTCCCTCCTGTACGCAGACTCATCATCCTCAGAGATGAGCCCTACCAACGTTGTATCATCTGCGTACTTAATGATTTTGTTACTCAGACTGCTAGAAACACAATCAGAAGTGTAAATAGTGAAAAGAAGTGGACTCAAGACACATCCCTGAGGGGTGCCAGTATTTAAGATCTTCACGGAGGAAATATATCCATCCATTTTAACCCTTTGTGAACGACCTGACAAAAAATTCAAAATCCACTCACATATAGAATCCGACAGCTTCAAATCTTTAAGCTTTAACAACAATCTATGGGGTGATATCGTATTAAAAGCAGAACTAAAATCTACAAACAACATTCTAACATACGTCCCCTTTTTATCCAAATGCGATAAAGCAGTATAGAGAACAGTATTAACAGCATCCTCAGTAGATCTATTTTTCCTGTAAGCAAACTGATATTCATCAAAAATAACAGGAAGGCAGGAAATAATATATTTTCGAACTAATTGTTCAAAACACTTCATTATCACAGAAGTCAAGGCCACTGGCCTATAGTCATTTAAAACCTTTGCTGGCGTCCTCTTTGGTATTGGGACTGTGGCGGAACCGGCCCGATTCTGCCTTCAGACCCGGTCCCGTCAGCTCCCTATTGAGTCGCCAACTCCTGGAGGGAGCTATTTCTCCTCCTGCCCCTTGGGCTCGCTGCCACCACCTGCTCAGTCCCGGGGTTCAGATTGAGAGGAACAGGACTCCCAATCCCCCTCTCCAGCTATGAGGCCAGGCCTCAAGGTCCTCTGCCACCCTGCACTTGGGTTTCACGGAGACCTCAGCTCTTCTTTGGGGCACCCCTGGAGGATTGGCACCTTATCCAACTGCATGCCTTCCCCCTTCCCCGGGGCCCCCTTCTCAACACAGCGTGGTCTAAAGCGGTCTGGGGATCTATGTGGTACAGAGTTTGACTGCCAGTATTTAAAACAGAAAAAACATTTATTTAAAAGAGAAAAAGATAGAAAAAGAAAAACAAAACAAAAACAGTTGCATTTACAAAATTAGCACAGCACAGCTCAGCACCCGTACAGCACACAGCATACAAAGAAAAGTTGATTATAAACGCATCCTGCTGGCCCTGATCTAAACTTGCCCTGTCTTGTGAATTACTTACTTAGTCTGCCTGCCTGGGCCCTCCCAGGCAGGAGCCTCCATTGCTCACCACATGCTCGCTCGAGCGCTGGCTTCCAACTCCCTTTCTCTTCCTGCTAACACACATGCCAAGAACAAAAGCACTTCCTGCCTCCCTAGGAGATTTTTCCCCCTAGCGTTGTTGGTTTGGCTCTGGAAGGGAGGGGGGGAGTGAGGGGAAGGCTACAACGCCTGCTGAGGGATTTACTGACCCCTGCCAAATGAAGCACCACCACTGACTAAAATGGCGTTTCTCCACACTTCCCCCTCCTTAAATTCTGAGCTGGAGGGGTTGCCTCCTACAGAGGTGACCCCGTAGCAGAATCCAATCAAACAAGGAGAAACTCATTAACCAAAATATTACAGAAACATTCAGGTATTTCTCCAATAATACACAAAGTCTCACAACTTCGGTGTCCATGCCCTTTCTGGACAAGTCGCATTGCTGCATTCGGAAGGAATGTCCAGTCTTTAAGATGTACTCCTCCATCTCCCAGGACCACCTCTGGAGTTTGGTGCTCTCCCTCAGTTGCTGCTGTTGCTGGGATGAGTGGTCCATCAAAGGAGGAAATCCCTGGCCCCACATATGGGGTTGGAAACTGCCCAGTTCCCACACAGTTGCCTCTTCTTTATCCCTCATTGGTGGAATGTTCCCTCTGTCCACTCTGTCCTCCCAGAAAACTACCTCTGGTGCTGCAAACAATTGTTGTCCCAGCTTCTTTTTGTCTCCTTCCTTCCTACCTATGGGCAACACCATGGACCTCGCAGAGAATGGCTGTGGTATATTCACCTGCACCACTTTAACTGCCTTTCCCATTTCCTCCATAGCCACCACATAAGTAGCCTCGTCTAGGTCATCCACAATCACATGGGGTCCCTCCCATTCCATTTTCCATTCACCAGTATGAAGGGGCAGGAAAACCATCACCCTATCCCCTGTCTCCGCTTCTGAGAACTCCACTTTCTGGTCCCTTGCCACCTCACACAGTGGTTCCAGCCTAGGGTCACTTTGAACCTCAGACAGGAACATTTCTGGCTCCCCCAGACTTCCTATTATCTGTTCCTTCAAGCCACCCCTAGTCCCACTGTTTCCAGAACACCCAGCCAACGTTTGATCTGGGTTCTCCGCCCCCTCAGTTGGTTTTTCAGTGTCAGCCAACTGAGCTCCTTCCTGCCTGGAAGGCTCCACAGCATACTGCTGCCCTTGCGGAAATTGGCACCCCTCTTCCCATTGGGCACACCCTCCTGCAGGGCTTGAGACAGGCTGGTCCTCCCCCTCCCTGGTTGGTGGTGAGGTGGCTTCCCTAACGTTGCCTTCCTCCCCCCACCTTCCCCTGAGGGTTTGGCTTGGGTTCTCAGTCCCCTCGGTTGGTTTTTCAGCACTACCCAACTGACCCCCTTCCTGCCTGGAAGGTCCCACAGCTTCCCAGGATTCCTGTCTGCCCTGCTTCAAGACGACCTGTTTTGAGAGCGTCTCGGACGATCCCACTTCCTGATCCACAGCTACTTGGTGAACCGGTTCCAACCTAAGGCCGCTCCGGACCCCCTTCTGGAACCGCTCCCGTCCCCCCAAGCCTTCAGCTATGTGCTCCTCTGAGCCCACATTAGCCTTGCTGCTCTCAGAACCTCCTGTGAAATCTCCACTCTCCACCTTGGTCTCTTCAGCATGCACATCCTTTATGCTAGACAGGTTCCTTTCCTTGCTAGGAACATCGACAGCCTCTTGCTGCACTTGGGGAAAGCTACACCCCTCTTCCCCTTGGGAACACCCTACTCCAGGGTTTGAGACAGGCTGGTCCTCCCCCTCCTGGGTGACTGCCCTCTCTTCGTCCTCAGTAACCTGGGTTATTTCCCCCTCCCTGGTTGGTGGTGAGGTGGCTTCCCTAAAGTTGCCTTCCTCCTCCCACTTTCCTCTGAGGGTTTGGCTGCGGGTTACAGCATTGATAGAGTACTGGCCAACCAACAAATCCCGGCCCCATAACACTGGAACTGTTTGTTCCTTCATTACCCCACATTCAGAATAGGATTTACCTTCTTGTGGAGCCAAACCCCTGAACTGCTTTCGGGAGTGGTCTGGCCCCAGTTTAAACCTTTTAAATACAGTGGCTTTATAGCCTGCAAAAGTTATCCCCCCATCTTCCATAGGCATGCTGTGATAGATGGCTGAGAGTTCTCCAGTCAGGAGGCTACAGAGGTGAGACATATAGTCCTCCTCTGCAATCCCCCACTGTTTGGCTGCCCTCTCAAAGTTGGAGAGGTATATGGAGGGGTCTTCTCCCTCTTGGTACACTGCAAAGTCCTTGGGGGTGACTTGGATCTCTTTGCTTAGTTCAGCTTCCAGACGTAGCACCTCAAGCTCATGGCGACGTTGCTCTTCCTGCTCCCGTCTGTAGATTTCAGCTTTCTCTCTTTCTTCCTGTCTGCGGATCTCAGCTCGTCTCAGCTCTCTCTCTCTTTGTCTTTCCTCCCTCTCTCGTTCCTCCTGTCTGAGGATCTCATCCCTCTCTGCTTGTCGTTCCTCTCTCTCTCGTTCCTCCCGTCTGCGGTCTCGGTCCGCCTCGATACGCATTCTCTCCAGCTCCATCTGTAGCCGCAAGGTTGCTTCTGACTGGGTAGGGGGCACTTTTGCAGGTGCCCCTGCATGCTTATGATACTCCAACAGGAAGTCTGTCATATCTACTACAGTCATGTTGTCACACTCCAGCTTGTGCTTGGCACACTCTTCCTGGAGCTGTGGCTTTGTCATCTCCAGGATTTCCAGCCTCTTAGCACGCTCCATCCTAACTAACTAAACTTTCCCTACTCCAGTTGACCCGAAAATAAAACAAAACCGCTGTTGCTTCTTCTGGGTGCTTGCACGTATCAAAAACCAAAAATGCCTGGCCAATCAAGTTCTCTGTTTGTTCTTATCCCATCGCTGCCGCCAAGTGTGGCGGAACCGGCCCGATTCTGCCTTCAGACCCGGTCCCGTCAGCTCCCTATTGAGTCGCCAACTCCTGGAGGGAGCTATTTCTCCTCCTGCCCCTTGGGCGCGCTGCCACCACCTGCTCAGTCCCGGGGTTCAGATTGAGAGGAACAGGACTCCCAATCCCCCTCTCCAGCTATGAGGCCAGGCCTCAAGGTCCTCTGCCACCCTGTACTTGGGTTTCACAGAGACCTCAGCACTTCTTTGGGGCACCCCTGGAGGATTGGCACCTTATCCAACTGCATGCCTTCCCCCTTCCCCGGGGCCCCCTTCTTAAAAACAGCGTGGTCTAAAGCGGTTTGGGGATCTAGGTGGTACAGAGATTGACTGCCAGCATTTAAAACAGAAAAACTATTTATTTACAAAGAGAAAAAGATAGGGGAAGAAAAACAAAACAAAAACAGTTGCATCTACAAAATTAGCACAGCACAGCACAGCTCAGCACCCGTACAGCACACAGCATACAAAGAAAAGTTGATTATAAACGCATCCTGCTGGCCCTGATCTAAACTTGCCCTGTCTTGTGAATTACTTACTTAGTCTGCCTGCCTGGGCCCTCCCAGGCAGGAGCCTCCATTGCTCACCACATGCTCGCTCGAGCGCTGGCTTCCAACTAACTCCCTTTCTCTTCCTGCTAACACACATGCCAAGAACAACAGCACTTCCTGCCTCTCTAGGAGATTTTCCCCCTAGCGTTGTTGGTTTGGCTCTGGAAGGGAGGGGGGGAGTGAGGGGAAGGCTACAAAGCTTGCTGAGGGATTTACTGACCCCTGCCAAATGAAGCACCACCACTGACTAAAATGGCGTTTCTCCACAGGGACAATAAGGGAAGCCTTCAAACAAGTGGGAACAATGGATTGTGACAAAGAACGATTGAAAATCTCAGTCCACACCCCGGCTAACTGCCCTGCACATTCCTTTACCACACAACCAGGGATATTATCGGGACCTGCAGCCTTTCTATTATTTATTATTATTTATTACTTTACATTTATATCCCGGCCTCTCCGCAAGCGGACTCAGGGCGGCTTACAGTTTCTAGAATGTACTGCCTTCATTATACACCTAACATCGTGCTCCCTCACAACGAAAGGAGCACCTCGCTCGGTCCCCAACGATGATGTTACTAGTAATTCCGCTTCCTTTTGATCCACTTCAAACCGGGCATAAAAAGTATTTAACTCCTCTGCCAGCTCCTGCTTTCCATTCGTACTAGCCTTTAGCGCCTTGAAATTAGTTAACTGCTGAATCCCCTGCCAGGCTTGTCTCAAATTATTCTGAGAAAGCCATTCTTCTATCCTGCCCTTATATGCAGCTTTGGCCTGTTTAATACCCCGCTTCAAATTTGCTCTGGCCACACTGTAAAGTGAGGCATCCCCAGACTTAAAAGCCTTATATCTCCTATGCAAGAGAAACCTAATAGTGCCAGTCATCCATGGCTTTTGATTTGGATAGGTTCGAATACACTTGTTTGTTGTAACAGTATCAATACAGTGGGCCATATACCCCAAAACTGTATCTGTATAACACTCTAGGTCTGGATGTTCAAAGATGTCCCAATTTGTTTGTTCAAAGCAGTCTTGAAGCTGCATAGTCGCCCCCACAGGCCAGCATCTCACTGTCCTAGTTACAACCACCCCCCTCTTCCGCTTAGAAATATACACAGGAACCAAAACCAAGGATAAATGATCCGACATACCTAACTGTGGTAGCTGCAAAACTCTATACCCCTGTGCGATATTTATATAAACTTTATCTAAAGTATTCAAACCCCTAGTCGCACATGTCACCTGTTGATAAAACTTAGGAAGAACAACTCGCAATGTGATATAATCTCCCAGATAAGAGCCTGCCCACTTAATCACTACACCAAATTGGCTCCCTTTTGCTTTTATATCACATCCCAGTTTTCTAAGTGTAAGTAGCCCATTTCCAGGTTGTATACAAATCAAAACTACCCTGCTCCAAGCACAGCAAGAAACAGTTTAGTAAAAGCCCGTCATTTACAAATATACAAAATACAAATCCCAAATATAAGGTACGGACTTTACGGTGGGTCTATCCAGAACACCATTTCAAATCTTCAGGTCCTGTTGAACCCAAAGAGTTTATAGTCCTGTTTGCTTGAAGTTAAAAGAGCAAGAGCTAAATCACTGGGGCATAACAATGAACAAAATTAAAGTCTAAGCATTCAACACAATGCCTACTCATCCCGGGAGATCTCCTTTTTGATTTGTGTCCTCCACGCTGCGGTCCTTTGTTTTGTCAACTTCCAGGTTGTAGCTGGAAATCTCCAGGTGATAGAGATCAGTGTACCTGCAGCCCTTTCAGCATCACAGCTGATGCACCTATAGAGCCAAACGGGGCTGCACTAATTTCTCACCTTTTGTTTTGGTTTTTCGAAGGAAATTGGAAAGCTGCACAACAGACCCTCCCTTCCCCAATCTCCCCCTCAGACTCCCCCCCCCCCCCAATCTCCAGGTATTTCCCAAGCAGAAGCTTGCAACCTTCCAGGGTCAGTTTTGTGTAGTGGTTAAGTGTGCGGACTCTTATCTGGGAGAACCAGGTTTGATTCCCCACTCCTCCGCTTGCAGATCAGCCAGAACTCTCTTATCTGGGAGAACCGGGTTGGATTCCCCACTCCTCCCCTTGCAGCTGCTGGAATGGCCTTGGGTCAGCCAGAGCTCTTATCTGGGAGAACCGGGTTTGATTCCCCACTCCTCCACTTGCAGCTGCTGGAATGGCCTTGGGTCAGCCAGAGCTCTCTTATCTGGGAGAACCGGGTTTGATTCCCCACTCCTCCACTTGCACCTGCTGGAATGGCCTTGGGTCAGCCAGAACTCTCTTATATGGGAGAACTGGGTTTGATTCCCCACTCCTCCACTTGCACCTGCTGGAATGGCCTTGGGTCAGCCAGAGCTCTCTTATCTGGGAGAACTGGGTTTGATTCCCCACTCCTCCACTTGCAGCTGCTGGAATGGCCTTGGGTCAGCCAGAGCTCTCTTATCTGGGGGAACCGGGTTTGATTCCCCACTCCTCCACTTGCAGCTGCTGGAATGGCCTTAGGTCAGCCAGAGCTCTCTTATCTGGGAGAACCGGGTTTGATTTCCCACTCCTCCACTTGCAGTTGCCGGAATGGCCTTGGGTCAGCCAGAGCTCTCTTATCTGGGAGAACCGGGTTTGATTCCCCACTCCTCCACTTGCACCTGCTGGAATGGCCTTGGGTCAGCCAGAACTCTCTTATATGGGAGAACTGGGTTTGATTCCCCACTCCTCCACTTGCACCTGCTGGAATGGCCTTGGGTCAGCCAGAGCTCTCTTATCTGGGAGAAATGGGTTTGATTTCCCACTCCTCCACTTGCAGCTGCTGGAACGGCCTTGGGTCAGCCAGAACTCTCTTATATGGGAGAACTGGGTTTGATTCCCCACTCCTCCACTTGCACCTGCTGGAATGGCCTTGGGTCAGCCAGAGCTCTCTTACCTGGGAGAACCGGGTTTGATTCCCCCTCCTCCACTTGCAGCTGCTGGAATGGCCTTGGGTCAGCCAGAGCTCTCTTATCTGGGAGCACCGGGTTTGATTCCCCACTCCTCCACTTGCAGCTGCTGGAATGGCCTTGGGTCAGCCACAGCTCTCTTATCTGGGAGAACCGGGTTTGATTCCCCACTCCTCCACTTGCAGCTGCTGGAATGGCCTTGGGTCAGCCAGAGCTCTCTTCTGGGAGAACCGGGTTTGATTCCCCACTCCTCCACTTGCACCTGCTGGAATGGCCTTGGGTCAGCCAGAGCTCTCTTATCTGGGAGAACCGGGTTTGATTCCTCACTCCTCCACTTGCACCTGCTGGAATGGCCTTGGGTCAGCCAGAGCTCTCTTATCTGGGAGAACCGGGTTTGATTCCCCACTCCTCCACTTGCACCTGCTGTAATGGCCTTGGGTCAGCCATATCTCTCTTATCTGGGAGAGCCGGGTTTGATTCTCCACTCCTCCACTTGCACCTGCTGGAATGGCCTTGGGTCAGCAAAGCTCTCTTATCTGGGAGAACCGGGTTTGATTCCCCACTCCTCCACTTGCACCTGCTGGAATGGCCTTGGGTCAGCCAGAGCTCTCTTATCTGGGAGAACCGGGGTTTGATTCCCCACTCCTCCACTTGCAGCTGCTGGAATGGCCTTGGGTCAGCTAGAGCTCTCTTATCTGGGAGAACCGGGTTTGATTCCTCACTCCTCCACTTGCACCTGCCGGAATGGCCTTGGGTCAGCCATAGCTCTGGCCGAGGTTGTCCTTGAAAAGGCAGCTTCTGGGAGAGCTCTCTCAGCCCCAGCCACCTCACAGGGTGTCTGTTGTGGGAGGAGAACATATAGGAGATTGTAAGCCGCTGAGTCTCTGATTCAGAGAGAAGGGCAGGGTATAAATCTGCAATTCTTCTTCCCTAAGCCCAAAGACAGCTCTTGCATCCAAGCATATCAAACCCTACAGGTGAAATGTCCCCTCGCCCAACAAGCCACTGAGTTCTCAGTTTCTTTAGAACAGGGTTGCCAACTCCTGGTTAGGGAATTTCAGATTTGGCGGTCTGGCCTGGGAATGGTGGCGTTTCAGGAGGGAGCGAAATGGTGCCAAAGCTGCCAGACAGGAGATCGCTGGGAATTCCAGAACTCCAGGCCCCACCTGGAGGCTTGGCAACCAGAGCGAGACCCACGTATAGAAGAGGCAAAGAGAGACGCTCAGCTTCCATGTCTGCTGTCTGGAGGGTCAAAGTGCCTTTGTCACATGCATTTCCTGAACTAGCCACCAGAGGGCAATGCTTCCTCATATTACCACTTTAAGGGGTTTTGGCCCCCCCTTCGCCAGCAGATTTTGCCTTGACTTGGATCAGATGGCAGATCTCAGACTGGATTCAGTCAGTATTTGGATGGGAGCCCAAGGAATACTGAGGTCACAGTGCAGAGTCAGACAGCAGGAAAGGCCTCTGAATGTCGCTGGCCTTGAGGACTCTACAGCAGGGGTGTCGAACTCATTTGTTAGGAGGGGCCAGATCCGACATAAATGAGACTTTGTTGGGTTGGGCCATGTGTGTACTTATTTAAGAGTAGGTAGCAGAAATATAAACTTGAAAGGCCACAAAGACAGCTAAAAATTTTTTTTAAAGCCCTTAAAACATTAGCACTTGTTGGTCTTAAAGGTGCTTTCTTTGTTTTTCTCCCATGGGATCCAGGGAACAGAGCAAAGGGAGCTCTGGCTATTTCCCTCCCTCCTCAGGGGACCAGGAGGGGGAGGAGCCTCAGCCAATAGAAGGAAGAGAGGCTTGACTCAGTAGCTCTGGTGTGCAAATGAAAGAAGCTGGCAAAGCAAGCTCTGCCTCCTCCCCCCACTTCCTCCCCAAGGGAGGAGCCTCAGCCAACAGAGAAAACAGAGGCTTTGCTCTCTAGCTGCTGTGTGATTGAGGAAGCCATGTAAAGCAAGCTGAGGTGCACAAGGAAGCAAGAGAGAGGGAGAAGGAAGCAGACAAGAGACATTTGCTCAGGGGCCTGAGAAGACCCCTCCAGGGGCCTGATTCGGCCCCCGGGCCACATGTTTGACACCCCTGCCCTACAGGCTCCGCATAAGTTGGAAGGAGCTTTAAAAAAAAAAAAAAAAAAAAGTATGATAAGTTTATTTTCAAAATTCCAAGTTACACAGAACTCTGCTGGATGATTAATTCCACGCATAATGGGTAGATTAATTCCACACGTAACAAAATTCTACTGTGCATAAGCTACTATGGTATATCCAGCTTTGTAGAACATCCTGTTTAGCCTTTAGATAACATGCAGTTCACCAATCAATCAATAGATGAATAAACACATATATAAATAAATATCTTATTAAGGATAAATTAACTGATCATTGGGCTAGAATTTGTGACTCTCAAGCTAAATATTGCCTTGCTCCATCCCAAGTCGAACGAAAGGGGATACTTGCATAGAAAGAGAAAGAGGGGATAGTATAAGTTAGAAAGGATTATAGTGAGAGAAACTGAAGGTAAGTTCTGCTAATAGGTAAGATGTTTATAGATTCGGATATCCCAGAAACGGAAGCGATTTTTCTTAAAAATGAGTGACCTTGCGGTAAATATCAGACAAGGAAAGTTGTGCTGTGATTTTCTCCATGATTAAAATGGCCCAGATTTTTGTAAACCGAAGTGAAAGTGATGGTAAAGTGGTTTTAGCTTTGCTTGACAGCAAAGAGAACATAAGAACATAAGAGAAGCCACGTTGGATCAGGCCAATGGCCCCTCCAGTCCAACACTCTGTGTCACATAAGAACATAAGAGAAGCCATGTTGGATCAGGCCAGTGGCCCCTCCAGTCCAACACTGTGTCACATAAGAACATAAGAGAAGCCATGTTGGATCAGGCCAATGGCCCATCAAGTCCAACACTGTGTCACACAGTGGCAAAAATTTTTATATACACACATACACTGTGGCTAATAGCCACTGATGGACCTGTGCTCCATATATTTATCTAAACCCTTCTTGAAGGTGGCTATGCTTGTGGCCGCCACCACCTCCTGTGGCAGTGAATTCCACATGTTAATCACCCTTTGGGTGAAGAAGTACTTCCTTTTATCCGTTTTAACCTGTCTGCTCAGCAATTTCATCGAATGCCCACGAGTTCTTGTATTGTGAGAAAGGGAGAAAAGTACTTCTTTCTCTACTTTCTCCATCCCATGAATTATCTTGTAAACCTCTATCATGTCACCCCGCAGTCGACGTTTCTCCAAGCTAAAGAGTCCCAAGCGTTTCAACCTTTCTTCATAGGGAAAGTGCTCCAGCCCTTTAATCATTCTAGTTGCCCTTCTCTGGACTTTCTCCAATGCTATAATATCCTTTTTGAGGTGCGGCGACCAGAACTGCACACAGTACTCCAAATGAGACCGCACCATCGATTTATACAGGGGCATTATGATACTGGCTGATTTGTTTTCAATTCCCTTCCTAATAATTCCCAGCATGGCGTTGGCCTTTTTTATTGCAGACGCACACTGTCTTGACATTTTCAGTTCTCTACCACGACCCCAAGATCTCTCTCTTGGTCAGTCTCTGCCAGTTCACACCCCATCAACTTGTATTTGTAGCTGGGATTCTTGGCCCCAATGTGCATTACTTTGCACTTGGCCACATTGAACCGCATCTGCCACGTTGACGCCCACTCACCCAGCCTCACAGATCCCTTTGGAGTTCCTCACAATCCTCTCTGGTTCTCACCACCCTGAACAATTTAGTGTCATCCGCAAACTTGGCCACTTCACTGCTCACTCCCAACTCTAAATCATTTATGAACAAGTTAAAGAGCATGGGACCCAGTATCGAGCCCTGCGGCACCCCACTGCTTACCGTCCTCCACTGCGAAGACTGCCCATTTATACTGACTCTCTGCTTCCTATTACTAAGCCAGTTTTTGATCCACAAGAGGACCTGTCCTTTTACTCCATGACTCTCAAGTTTTCTAAGGAGCCTTTGATGAGGAACTTTATCAAAAGCTTTCTGGAAGTCAAGGTAAACAACATCTATCGGGTCGCCTTTGTCCACATGTTTGTTCACCCCCTCAAAGAAATGTAACAGGTTAGTGAGGCAAGATCTTCCCTTGCAGAACTCATGCTGAGTCTTCCTCAATAACCCGTGTTCATCAACATAAGAGAAGCCATGTTGGATCAGGCCAATGGCCCCTCCAGTCCAACACTCTGAGTCACATAAGAACATAAGAGAAGCCTTGTTGGATCAGGCCAACGGCTCCTCCAGTCCAACACTGTCACACAAGAACATAAGAGAAGCCCTGTTGGATCAGGCCAGTGGCCCATCCAGTCCAACACTCTGTGTCACATAAGAGAAGCCATGTTGGATCAGGCCAATGGCTCCTCCAGTCCAACACTCTGTGTCACATAAGACAGAGGTCCTGTGCGTGGGCCGCGGCGCCCTGGGAAGGGAAATAGCTCTCCCGGCCTTCGACGGTGCGCTATTGAAAGCAGCGCGCCAGGTAAAGAGCCTAGGTGTTTTACTGGAGCCTTCACTATCAATGGAGGCCCAGATAGCAGCCACTGCCAAGTCAGCATTCTTCCATCTGAAGCGGGCAAGGCAGTTGGCCCCTTTCCTCGAGCGCCGGGACCTCGCAACGGTGATCCACGCAACGGTCACCTCAAGACTAGACTACTGTAATGCCCTCTACTTGGGGCTACCTCTGTGCCGGACTCGGAAGCTGCAGCTAGTGCAGAACGCGGCGGCCAGGCTGTTGTTGGGACTTCCAAAACGGGAGCATATACAGCCGGGGCTACGTGAACTGCACTGGCTGCCAATTATATACCGAGTCCAGTACAAAGTGTTGGTCGTTACCTTTAAAGCCTTATATGGCCGAGGACCCACCTACCTGAGGGACCGTCTTTCCCCATACGAACCCCAGAGAGCACTGAGGTCAGTCGGGAAAAATCTGATGACCATCCCCGGGCCGAAGGAGATTAAACATCAGAGCACCAGAGTACGGGCATTCTCGAGTGCGGCTCCTACTCTGTGGAACCGACTCCCCGAGGAGGTGCGGGCCCTGCGGAACCTTGAGCAGTTCCGCAGGGCCTGCAAGACCGTCCTTTTTAAACTGGCACATCCGGACTGTTAGGAAGATCAAGAATTAAGGAGCCGCCAATGCGGTCTGAAGATTCACACCGCAGAATAATTATATCATTGAACTGGTTTTTAATGTTAGTAGTTTTATTGTTGATGTTTTATATTGTTGGATTTAAATGTTTTTATAATATCACTGTATGTTTTGTAATATGCTGTTAGCCGCCCTGAGCCCGCTAAGGTGGGGAGGGCGGGATAGAAATAAAATTTATTATTATATATTATTATTATAAGAACATAAGAGAAGCCCTGTTGGGTCAGGCCAGTGGCCCCTCCAGTCCAACACTCTGTGTCACATAAGAACATAAGAGAAGCCCTGTTAGATCAGGCCAGTGGCCCATCCAGTCCAACACTCTGTCACATAAGAACATAAGAGAAGCCATGTTAGATCAGGCCAGTGGCCCCTCCAGTCCAACACTCTGTGTCACATAAGAACATAAGAGAAGCCATGTTGGATCAGGCCAATGGCCCCTGTCGGGTCAGGCCAGTGGCTCCTCCAGTCCAACACTCTGTGTCACATAAGAACATAAGAGAAGCCATGTTGGGTCAGGCCAGTGGCCCCTCCAGTCCAACACTCTGTGTCACATAAGAACATAAGAGAAGCCATGTTGGATCAGGCCAATGGCCCCTGTCGGGTCAGGCCAGTGGTCCCTCCAGTCCAACACTCTGAGTCACATAAGAACATAAGAGAAGCCCTGTCGGGTCAGGCCAGTGGCCCTTCCAGTCCAACACTGTGTCACATAAGAACATAACAGAAGCCATGCTGGATCAGTCCAATGGCCCATCCAGTCCAACACTCTGTGTCATATAAGAACATAAGAGAAGCTCTGTTGGATCAGGCCAGTGGTCCCTCCAGTCCAACACTCTGTGTCACATAAGAACATAAGAGAAGCCATGTTGGATCAGGCCAATGGCCCATCCAGTCCAACACTCTGTGTCACATAAGAGAAGCTCTGTTGGATCAGGCCAGTGGCCCCTCCAGCCCAACACTCTGTGTCACATAAGAACATAAGAGAAGCCCTGTTGGATCAGGCAGTGGCCCATCCAGTCCAACACTCTGTGTCACATAAGAACATAAGAGAAGCCCTGCTGGATCAGGCTAGTGGCCCCTCCAGTCCAACACTCTGTGTCACATAAGAGAAGCCCTGTTGGATCAGGCAGTGGCCCATCCAGTCCAACACTCTGTGTCACATAAGAACATAAGAGAAGCCCTGCTGGATCAGGCTAGTGGCCCCTCCAGTCCAACACTCTGTGTCACATAAGAGAAGCCCTGTTGGATCAGGCCAGTGGCCCATCCAGTCCAACACTCTGTGTCACATAAGAGAAGCCCTGTTGGATCAGGCCAGTGGCCCCTCCAGTCCAACAGTCTGTGTCACATAAGAATATAAGAGAAGCCATGTTGGATCAGGCCAATGGCTGTTGCAGTCCAACACTCTGTGTCACACAGTGGCCAAAAAAGCCCAGGTGCCATCAGGAGGTCCATCAGTGGGGCCAGGACATTAGAAGCCCTCCTACTGTTGCCCCTCCCAAGCTCCAAGAATACAGATCATCACTTGCCCAGACAGAGAGTCCAACAATACGCTGTGGCTAATAGCCACTGATGGACCTCTGCTCCAGAAGTTGATCCAATCCCCTCTTGAATCTGTCTATGCTTGTAGCCGCCACCACCTTCTGTGGCAGTGAATTCCACATGTTAATCACCCTTTGGGTGAAGAAGGACTTCCTTTTATCCGTTCTGACCCTACTGCTCAGCAATTTCATTGAATGCTCACGAGTTCTTGTATTGTGAAAAATTTTCATCCTCTCTTCACCATATATATATATATAAACTGACAGCCTGTGGTCAAAGCAAAGGAAGGACCCAGGAGGGGGGTGAGCAGAAAAGCCAAGGACCAAGATTCAGGTGCCTCGGGGGAGGGGTGCCAATCCCCAAGTGGGGGGGGGGCTTCAGGGTCACCAGGAAGCGGGGGGAAGGAGGGAAACGTCTCCTGGGCACTCCATTATTCCCTAGGGAGACCGATTCCCATGGGGTATACCGGAGAATTTATCTGTGGTATCTGAGGCCCTGTGGAGGCTGTTTTTTGCGGTAGAGGCACCAGATTTTCAGCACACCGTCCAGTGCCTCTCCCCAAAACGCCCGCCAAGTTTCAAAAAGAGTGGACTAGGGGGTCCGATTCTGTGAGCCCCCAAAGAAGGTGCCCCTGTCCATCATTGTTTCCAACGGAGGGAAGACATTTAAAAGGTGCGCCAGTCCCTTTCAGTGTGATGGCCAGGACGCCTTTCGGAGTTCAATGATGCTTGTCACAACCTTGCTCCTGACTCCACCCCCCATGTCTCCTGGCTCCACCCGCAAAGTCCCCAGCTATTTCTTGAATTGGACTTGGCAGCCCTACCTGGGGCAGAACAAGCCTTGTCCAAAAGCAAGTCTTCGGGGGGGGGGGGGACATCTCACACACACACACACACACATCCCAGCAAAGTAGTTCAGCTATAACCAGACTAAACGCTATTTGTGCGGGTTGTTTCCCCCACCCAACAGAAGTGGGAACAAAGGTAGGGTGGAAGTAGTGTTGGAAATCACCAACACTACTGAGGGGGGGAGGGAAATTTCTACTGTGCACTCATTATTCCCTATAACTCTGGGGGGGGGGGATGCGTTCAGGTAGAGGCATCAACTGTGCAGCATGGCACCCGACGCCTCTCCTCAAGAGACCCTCCAGGTTTCAAAACGATGGGACTGAGGGATCCGATTCTACGAGCCCCCAAAGAAGGTGCGCGCCTCCTTCATTATTCCCTATGGAGGGAAGGCATGGAAAAGGTGTGCGGTCCCTTTAAACGGAACAAAGCCGCAGACAAGGGGTACCTTTAAGACCAACTAAGCGTACGAAAGCTGACATTCTGAATCAAACGTAGTTGGTCTTAAAGGAGCCGCTTGGCTACTGCTTTGTTCGTTTGCTTCAGACCGACTGGGCTGCCCACTTGGGTCCCTTGAAATGGGATGGCCAGGGCTCCCTTTGGAGTTCAATGATGCTGATCACACCCTGGCTCCACCCCAAAGTCTCCTGGCCCCGCCCCCAGTCTCCTGGCTCCAACCCAAAGTCTCCTGGCCCTGCCCCCAAGTCTCCTGGCCCCGCCCCCAGTCTCCTGTCTCCACCCCAAAGTCTCCTGGCCCTGCCCCAAAGTCTCCTGGCCCCGCCCCAAAGTCTCCTGGCTCCACCCCAAAGTCTCCCGGCCCCGCCCCCAGTCTCCTGGCTCCACCCCAAAGTCTCCTGGCCCTGCCCCAAAGTCTCCTGGCCCCACCCCCAGTCTCCTGTCTCCACCCCAAAGTTTCCTGGCCCTGCCCCAAAGTCTCCTGGCTCCACCCCAAAGTCTCCTGGCCCCGCCCCCAGTCTCCTGGCTCCACCCCAAAGTCTCCTGGCCCTGCCCCAAAGTCTCCTGGCCCCACCCCCAGTCTCCTGTCTCCACCCCAAAGTTTCCTGGCCCTGCCCCAAAGTCTCCTGGCCCCGCCCCCAGTCTCCTGGCTCCACCCCAAAGTTTCCTGGCCCTGCCCCAAAGTCTCCTGGCCCCACCCCCAGTCTCCTGTCTCCACCCCAAAGTTTCCTGGCCCTGCCCCAAAGTCTCCTGGCTCCACCCCAAAGTCTCCTGGCCCCGCCCCCAGTCTCCTGGCTCCACCCCAAAGTCTCCTGGCCCTGCCCCAAAGTCTCCTGGCCCCACCCCCAGTCTCCTGTCTCCACCCCAAAGTTTCCTGGCCCTGCCCCAAAGTCTCCTGGCTC
The DNA here is from genome assembly GCF_032191835.1 of Heteronotia binoei. NCBI lineage: Eukaryota > Metazoa > Chordata > Lepidosauria > Squamata > Gekkonidae > Heteronotia > Heteronotia binoei. Next base: position 193,703,592 of record NC_083225.1, read on the forward strand.
CACCCCAAAGTCTCTGGCCCCGCCCCCAGTCTCCTAGCTCCACCTTCAAAGTCTCCTGACCCCACCCCTAACGTCCCCAGGTATTTCTTGAGTTGGAGTTGGCAACTCTCCCCCCCCCCCGCCCCCATTCCCTTTTCTAGGCCAGAGAGGACTGTGGGCTCCACCCTTTCGCCTCCCTTTGCCGGGCCGGTCTTCCAGCCCCGCTTGGCCGGCAGCCGCTGAGCCTCCCGCAGCCGGGGATTCCCCGCTCGCCCCGCCCCCGCCGCTGACGTCACGGGCGCCCCTCCCTTGGCCGAGCGGGGATGGCCGAGCGCGGCGCTGCTGGCGGCGGCTGGAAGCGGCACCTCGTCCGGCAGCTGCAGCGGCGCGACCGCCGCACCGCCCAGGCCTGTGAGTGAGCGGGAGCATGTGCAGAGGGCCGCTCTCCCGCCCGGGAGAGCGGGGGATGCCCGGGAGCGCCAGTTTGGATGGCTGGGCAGCGGCGGGGGGGGGGCGCGGGGTTGCTCTGCCTCCCCTCCCCTCCCGAGTCCGGCTTCCGCGAGTGACCAGAGGGCGCCCTCTTTGGGCGGCATCTCTTGCCGCCGCCTTTTTACATAACTGGTGGAAATTAGGGCTGCTAACTCTAATTCAAGAAATAGCTGGATATTTGGGGGGCGGAGCCAGAAGACGTTGGGGTGGCGCCAGGAGACTTTGGGGGCGGAGCCAGAAAACTTTGGGGGTGGCACCAAGAGACTTTTGGGTGGCGCCAGGAGACTTTGGGGTGCAGCCAGGAGACTTTGGGATGGCGCCAGGAGACTTTGGGGGTGGAGCCAGGAGACTTTGGGGGCGGAGCCAGGAGACTTTGGGGTGGAGCCAGGAGTAAGGTTGGGACAAGCATCCTTGAACCGCAAAGGGAATTGTGGCCATCGCATTTAAAGGGACCGCACACCTTTCAAATGCCTTCTCTCCACTCGAAAGAATGAAGGGTAGAGGCTGATGCCGCTGGGATGTCCCTTTCTCTCCGTTAGGGTTGCCAATCCCCAGGTGGGGGGCAGGGCATCTCCCGGTTTGGAGGCCCTCCACCTGCTTCAGGGTCACCAGAAAGCGGGGGAGGGGGGGAAGGCAATGTCTGCTGGGCACTCCATTATTCCCTATGGAGACCGATTCCCATAGGGTATAATGGACAATTGATCCGTGAGTATCTGGGGCTCTGGAGGGGCTGTTTGTTAAGGAAGAGGCACCAAATCTGCAGCGTAGCGTACAACACCTCTCCTCAAAGGACCTTCCAAGTTTCAAAAAGATTAGATCAAGGGGTCCAAGTTCTATGAGCCCCCAAAGAAGGTGCCCCTAGCCATTCTTTCCAATGTGCCGTCCCTTTAAATGTGATCGCCAGAACTCCCTTTGGGGTTCAGTGATGCTGGTCACACCCTCCTGGCTCCACCCCCAATGTCTCCTGGCTCCACCCCAAAGTCTCCCAGCTCCACCCCCAAAGTCTCCTGGCTCCACACCCAAAGTCTCCAGGCTCCGCCCCCAAAGTCCCTAGAGATTTATTGAATTGGTCTTGGCAACCCTACCGGGGAAGGGGAAATGGGGGGGTGCCCTGGGGGCGCCAGTTTGAATGTCTGGGGAGGGGGGGCGCCAGATTGAAGGGCTGAGGGGAAGGAGCGGGGGGGGGTGCTGGGTGTTCTGCCTCCTCAAAATGAGGGTGGTGTCTAGCGGTCCTTCTCTTTTCGTGGCGTCTGTTGCTCTTCTAAAAAACTGGAAGGCAATGCCCTCTTTTTTTGAGGGGGGGGGAGTTGGAAGGCTGGGAATCTCTGTCCTGGGACCTGTTTTGTTCAACGTCTTTATCAGTGATTTGGATGAAGGAATAAAGGGAATGCTTGTTAAATTTGCAGAGGATACTAAATCGGGAGGGGTTGCAAACACAGAAGGAGGCAGAAACAGGATACAGGACGATCTTGACAGGCTGGAAAACTGGGCTAGAATCAATAAAATGAATTTTAACAAGGATAAATGTGAAGTTCTGCATTTAGGTAGGAAAAACACCATGCATGGTTATAGCATGGGGGAGACTTATCTTAGCAGTAGTCTGTGCGAAAAGGATCTAGGGGCCTTAGTGGATCATATGCTGGACATGAGTCAACAGTGTGATGCTCCCGGGCCAGACGGTTATACAGCCAAGTATTTTAAAATGTTTAAAGATGAATTAATACCAAAATTACAGAAGCTGATGAATGCAATAAGAGTCAAAGGGAAGGTACCAAATACATGGAAAGAAGCTGTTATTTCTTTGATACCTAAAGAAGAAAGAGATGTTACAAATGTGAAAAATTACAGACCAATTTCACTTTTGAACAATGATTATAAAATATTTACAAGAATTCTGGCAGAACGTCTTAAGCAATATTTGATAAATTTTATAAAAGAGGACCAAGCCGGTTTTCTTCCCAAAAGACAAATAAGAGACAATATTAGAACTGTTGTAAATATTGTAGAATATTATGAAAGACATCCAGAAAAGGAAGTAGCGCTATTCTTTGCGGATGCAGAAAAAGCATTTGACAATTTAAATTGGGACTTTATGTTTGCAGTGATGGAAAAAATGGAGCTTGGAGAAAGTTTTATAAGAATGATAAAGGCAATATATTCTGAACAAAGTGCAAGGCTGTGCATCAACGCAGATCTTACAGATGAAATGAAAATTAGTAAAGGTACCAGACAAGGCTGCCCGCTTTCGCCATTGCTGTTTATAATGACTCTTGAAATTTTACTAATGCAGATTCAAGAAGAAAAAGATTTAGAAGGACTACAAATAAAAGGATTTACCTATAAATACAGAGCATTTGCAGATGATATAATGTTTATAAATGAAAATCCTTTACAAGTTACACCTTTGTTGTTAATGAGAATACAAGAGTTTGGGGAGTTGGCGGGACTTTATATAAACAAAGAAAAATCAAAAATCTTATGTAAGAATATGCAGAAAAATAGACAACAAGAACTACAAAGACTAACGGGTTGTGAAGTTACCTCTAAGGTAAAATACCTAGGGGTAGAGATAACAATGAAAAATATTGATTTGTTTAAGAACAATTATGAAAAGCTATGGCGTAAAATAGAAGAAGATATGCTAAAGTGGAACAAGCTCAATTTGTCACTGTTGGGTAGAATAGCTGCAGTAAAAATGAATATTTTACCAAGGATTATGTATCTGTTTCAAACCATCCCCATTGTGAAAGATGCTAAGCAATTTGATAAATGGCGAAGAAAAATTTCGGAATTCGTGTGGGCCGGGAGGAAACCTAGAATTAAAATGAAAGTCCTGATAGATGCGAAAGAGAGAGGTGGATTCCAATTACCAGATTTGAAACTGTATCATGAAGCAATTTGTTTAGTATGGTTAAAAGAATGGATAACGTTATTAAATAAAAAACTTCTAATGTTAGAAGGCCATGGAAAAAAATTCGGCTGGCATGCATATTTGTACTATGAAAAAAAGAAGATGGACGGTCTTTTCTCTCACCATTATATAAGGAGTAGCTTATTAAATGTGTGGATAAAGTACAAGAAATATGGTGATGAGAGGAGACCTTTATGGATAGTGCCGGCTGAAGTGATAAAGTTAACGGCCAAAACAGTCAAGGAAAAACAACTATCATACAACCAGTTACTAAAAATACAAAGCGGGAAAATAGAATTGAAAACTGCAGAAGAACTAAACTATAAATATGATTGGTTTCAAATGCAACAAATAAAAAGTTTGATGGAGAATGATATCAAAGCTGAAGGAATAAGGAAAGAACAAACAGAAATGGAAAGAGTTCTGCTTGGAGATAATGAGAAATTAATTTCAAAAGTGTACAAATTACTTTTACAATGGGCTACAGAAGATGAAGTAGTGAAATCTCAAATGATAAAATGGGCAATTAATGTAAATAAAGAAATAAAGATGGAATCTTGGGAATATCTGTGGAAAAATTCCATGAAACTCGCAACATGTCATAGTATTAAAGAGAACTGTTTTAAGATGATGTATAGATGGTATATGACTCCAAAAAAATTAGCAAAGATGAACAATAAGATGCCAGATAGGTGCTGGAAATGTAAAAAGCATGAAGGTTCTTTCTACCATATGTGGTGGACTTGTGAAAGAGCTAAAATGTTTTGGCAAATGATTCAACAAGAGATATCTAAGATCCTGGGATATGAATTCAATAAAGAGGCAGAGACTTTTCTGCTGGGATTACAAATGGAAAAATTTCCAAAAGAAGATAGAACATTAATATGGTACTTGCTCTCAGCTGCTAGGACATTGTATGCGCAGTTGTGGAAGCAAGAAAAAATACCAGAAAAATGGGACTGGATTATGAAAGTTATGTCATGGAGTGAAATGGACAAATTAACAAGAAAATTAAGAGACTGTGATTTAGAACTTTTTAACCAAGAGTGGAAGAAATTCAGAAGATATATAGAGAAAGAGTGGAAAATAAAAGGACATTGGACAATTTTTGAGGATTAAGATTTTTAAGATAACAATATAACTCTTGAAGGGGGTTCTTCTTCCCTATGTTTCTTTTTTGTTTCGTTTTTTTTCTTGATAGTTAAGGGTACCTTTAATATCTGTTTTTTTAAAGAAAATAACACTGGCGGGGGTCAAGTAATTGGGGGAGGGGTGGGAGAAAGTAAGATGTGGGGTAGAATGATGGTTTTTTTCTTAATATATATTAAGCTTTTTATAAGTTGTAGTTATAGTTCTACTACCATATGTTACTAATAAAATTGTTTATTCAAACAGTGTGATGCGGTGGCTAAAAAGGCAAATGAAATTTTGGGCTATATCAAAAGAAGAATAGTGTTTCCTGCATTGTGCAGGGGCGTTGGACTAGATGACCCTGGAGGTCCCTTCCAACTCTAGGATTCTATGAAGCTTCTTCTACTGAATCAGATCCCCCTGGGTCCATCAAAGTCAGTACTGTCTACTCAGACTGGCAGCAGCTCTCCAGGGTCTCAAGCTGAGGTTTTTCATGCCTACTTGCCTGGACCCTTTTTAGTTGGAGATGCCGGGGATTGAACCTGGGACCTTCTGCTTACCAAGCAGATACTCTGCCCCTGAGCCACCAACCTATGTCACCATGTGGAATGGGTGGAATGCTTGTCAACACATAGAAAACCAATTTCTCAGGGAGCCAATGCTCTAGCTTTCCGTGACGTGGTAGTTTTCTGTGCGCAGGGTGTCATTTCAGTATGGAGGAACACCCTGTCAGAATAATAGAATCCTAGAGTTGGAAGGGACCTCCAGGGTCATCTAGTCTAACCCCCTATACAATGCAGGAAACTCATACACCTCCCCCTAAATTCACAGGATCCTCATTGCTGTCAGATGGCCATCTAGCCTCTGCTTAAAAACCTCCAAGGAAGGAGAGCCCACCACCTCCCGAGGAAGCCTGTTCCACTGAGGAACTGCTCTAACGGTCAGGAAGTTCTTCCTAATGTTGAGCCGGAAACTCTTTTGATTTAATTTCAACCCACTGGTTCTGGTCGTACCTTCTGGGGCCACAGAAAGCAATTCCACCCCATCCTCTATAGGACAGCCCTTCAAGTACTTGAAGATGGTGATCCTATCACCTCTCAGCCGCCTCCTCTCCAGGCTAAACATCCCCAGCTCCTTCAACCCTTCCTCATAGGACTTGGTCTCCAGACCCCTCATCCTCTAGATGACAGCCCTTCAAGGACTTGAAGATGGTGATCCTATCACCTCTCAGCCTCCTCCTCTCCAGGCTAAACATGCCTACCTCCTTCAGCCTTTCCTCATAGGACTTGGTCTCCAGACCCCTCATCCTCTCTAGGACAGCCCTTCAACTACTGGAAGATGGTGATCCTATCACCTCTCAGGTGCCTCCTCTCCAGGCTAAACATCCGCAGCTCCTTCAACCTTTCCTCATAGGACTTGGTCTCTAGACCAAAACAATTCCACCCCATCCTCTATATGACAGCCCTTCAAGGACTTGAAGATGGTGATCCTATCACCTCTCAGCCGCCTCCTCTCCAGGCTAAACATCCCCAGCTCCTTCAACCTTTCCTCATAGGACTTGGTCTCCAGACCCCTCATCCTCTCTAGGACAGCCCTTCAAGGACTTCAAGATGGTGATCCTATCACCTCTCAGCTGCCTCCTCTCCAGGCTGAACATACCCAGCTCCTTCAGCCTTTCCTCATAGGACTTGGTCTCTAGACCAAAACAATTCCACCCCATCCTCTATATGACAGCCCTTCAAGTCCTTGAAGATGGTGATCCTATCACCTCTCAGCCGCCTCCTCTCCAGGCTAAACATCCCCAGCTCCTTCAACCTTTCCTCATAGGACTTGGTCTCCAGACCCCTCATCCTCTCTAGGACAGCCCTTCAAGGACTTCAAGATGGTGATCCTATCACCTCTCAGCTGCCTCCTCTCCAGGCTAAACATACCCAGCTCCTTCAGCCTTTCCTCATAGGACTTGGTCTCCAGACCCCTCATCCTCTATAGGACAGCCCTTCAAGGACTTGAAGATGGTGATCCTGTCACCTCTCAGCTGCCTCCTCTCCAGGCTAAACATACCCAGCTCCTTCAGCATTTCCTCATAGGACTTGGTCTCTAGACCAAAACAATTCCACCCCATCCTCTATATGACAGCCCTTCAAGGACTTGAAGATGGTGATCCTATCACCTCTCAGCTGCCTCCTCTCCAGGCTAAACATACCCAGCTCCTTCAGCCTTTCCTCATAGGACTTGGTCTCCAGACCCCTCATCCTCTATAGGACAGCCCTTCAAGGACTTGAAGATGGTGATCCTATCACCTCTCAGCTGCCTCCTCTCCAGGCTAAACATACCCAGCTCCTTCAGCCTTTCCTCATAGGACTTGGTCTCTAGACCAAAACAATTCCACCCCATTCTCTATATGACAGCCCTTCAAGGACTTGAAGATGGTGATCCTATCACCTCTCAGCCGCCTCCTCTCCAGGCTAAACATCCCCAGCTCCTTCAGCCTTTCTTCATAGGACTTGGTCTCCAGACTCCTCATCCTCTATTGGACAGCCCTTCAAGGACTTGAAGATGGTGATCCTATCACCTCTCAGCTGCCTCGTCTCCAGGCTAAACATACCCAGCTCCTTCAGCCTTTCCTCATAGGACTTGGCCTCTAGACCAAAACAATTCCACACCATCCTCTATATGACAGCCCTTCAAGGACTTGAAGATGGTGATCCTATCACCTCTCAGCTGCCTCCTCTCCAGGCTAAACATACCCAGCTCCTTCAGCCTTTCCTCATAGGACTTGGTCTTTAGACCAAAACAATTCCACCCCATCCTCTCTAGGACAGCCCTTCAAGTACTTGAAGATGGTGATCCTATCACCTCTCAGCCGCCTCCTCTCCAGGCTAAACATCCCCAGCTCCTTCAGCCTTTCCTCATAGGACTTGGTCTCCAGACCCCTCATCCTCTCTAGGACAGCCCTTCAAGGACTTCAAGATGGTGATCCTATCACCTCTCAGCTGCCTCCTCTCCAGGCTAAACATCCCCAGCTCCTTCAGCCTTTCCTCATAGGACTTGGTCTCCAGACCCCTCATCCTCTCTAGGACAGCCCTTCAAGGACTTCAAGATGGTGATCCTATCACCTCTCAGCCGCCTCCTCTCCAGGCTAAACATGCCCAGCTTCTTCAACCTTTCCTCATAGGACTTGGTCTCCAGACCCCTCACCAGACACCAGGGGGAGCTCTTGCTTACAGTTTTTTTCAGGGAGACCTCGACTAAGGTTTCGATTGTGGTTTGAGTCCTGCGGAGACTCTGGCAGTGTGCCACTTTGCAGAGCTGAAAACATGGTCTTGCGGTTAAAATGTGTTTCGATATGCTGACAGTGACTTTGTGAGGATCTGGGACGTGTTGCTGAGTAATCCTGCTGTGACTTTTCACTTCCTCAATATCCAGAGCCCGGAGGGTTTTGCTGGCAGCCGTTTAGGTTACGGAATACAAAACAACCTCACGGGTTGAATGATCACTCTCACACAATAAGCGCGGGAATGAACATGGAGTGCAAAAGTAAATGGTAAATCTGTGGAGCAAACAGAACGTTACGGAGGCTTTCTGCACGCGAGGACTGCCTTTGTGTGGGCGCATGTGACGGTTTGGCATGCCGAGAGGCTGGTAGCATCTGCCAGAAGCCTTTGTTGGTGCTTGCCCCCAGGAAAGAGCGGGTCTGTGTGCAAAGAGTCACTGGGAACTCTGGTTTCAGATGGTAGCCACATTGGTCTGCCGTAAGAGAGCTAAATTCGAGTCCGGGAGCACCTCTGAGATTAACGAGTTTTGGGGGAGTATAAGCTTCCAAGAGTCAAAGCTCCCTTCGTCAGATCGGAATGGAGATCCCTGAGGCCTTCTATATCCCACTCTGAAGGTGGGAGGGGATGTTGCAAAGAAAGGAGTCGGGATGCAGAGAGACAACGCAAAACGTAGTCAGCTTGGTTAGAGCAGGGGAGGAATTCTTAGAGGCAGGAAATCAGCATCTGTAGGAGAGAAGACTCCTGTGTCCTTATTCAGCCCTGGGGGCGACCGGTTTCGTTGTTCTGAACTTGTGAATGAATCCGAGTTCAGCAATTTCACATTGCAATCTTCCCTTGAAGCTTCTCTCCAGACTGCTGCTCTTAAATCAGCTCCGAAAGGACCCGGATGATTAATCCCACCGGTGTGGTGGTTTTTAATGTTAGGAGTTCCGGTGTTCACTCTAAGCTGAGTTAGTGTGAGCTAGCTCACAGCTTTTAGCCTCTGGCTCACACGTTTTTGTCTTCGCTCAAGAAGGATTGCCCCAGAGCCAACGAATGCATGCAGCTCGCAATGTAATGCTAGTAGCTCATGAAGTAGAGTTTTTGCTCACAAGACTCCACAGCTTAGAGGGAACATTGCAATGGCCACTGTGTGAGACAAGAGGCCAGACTACATGATTATTGGTCCAATCCACCAGGTGATGTTCATGTGGTCTTCCTGCCACGGGCATGGAAAAGAACAAAGGTGGGTGCCTTGAGAGGAGGTCAGCGATGAAAGGCCAGGACCTACGCGGATATAAAAGCCTCTTCTTCTACTTGCCCAAACCCCACTGTCTAGTCTGCTGGGACTAGTGCTGGAATCTCGCAGAAATCTCTCTCCAAAGGGATTAACAGGGAGTTCAAAATTTGCTGCAAGGTCCCCCCCCCGCTCCCCGCCCTGCGGAGTACTTAATCCTGAGAAATCCCCTGCTTACGTAATAGGGTTGCCAAGTCCAATTCAAGAAATATCTGGGGACTTTGGGGGTGGAGCCTGGAGACTTTGGGGGTGCAGCCAGGAGACACTGGGGGCGGAGCCAGGAGCAAGGTTGTGACAAGCACAATTGAACTCCAAGGGAGTTCTGGCCATCACATTTCAAGGAACGGCACACCTTTTCAATGCCTTCCTTCCATAGGAAATAATGAAGGATAGGGGCACCTTCTTTTGGGGCTCATAGAATGGGACCCCCTGGTCCTATCTTTTTGAAACTTGGGAGGTATTTTGGGGAGAGGCACTAGATGCTTTACTGAAAATTTGGTGCCTCTATCTAAAAAACCAGCCCCCCCCAGAGCCCCCGATACCCACGGATCAATTCCCCATCATTCCCTATGGGAATCGTTCATGGAGGTGCATGATGGCTCTGGGGGCGGGGCTCTCCCCCCCCCCCCCCCGCCGGCCAGCTGGCTGGGGGAGGGGGGAAGCCTGTAAAAGCGGGGGATCCCCCTCTGGGAGCTGGGGATTGGGAAGCCTATTACGTAATGCAGGAGGTATAAATATTAACTTTCAAACAGGCAGTTTTGCCAGCAGCAATGGACTCCGGTGCATCGGTAGGAGTTGCCTTTGCGCTGTAGGAGAACTGGGATTCGAGACGTGAGATCCAGCCCAAGGGTTCGAACGTAGGAACCTAAGAACCTAAAAGGGGCTGGCCAGAAACCACTGGAGAATCTCCCCCCTTTCATCCAGAGACTGTTCTGTTAGGCTGGTGGCCCGATACACCGTCAAGCAAAATCTCTGTAGACAGGATCGCCCTCTTGCTGGCAGTAAGGGAGGGACGGTGGCTCAGTGGTAGAGCATCTGCTTGGGAAGCAGAAGGCCCCAGGTTCAATCCCCGGCATCTCCAAAAAAGGGTGCAGGCAAATATGTGTGAAAAACCTCAGCTGGAGAGCCATGAATGGGGCTGTGGCTCAGTGGTAGAGCATCTGCTTGGGAAGCAGAAGGTCCCAGGTTCAATCCCCGGCATCTCCAAAAAAGGGTCCAGGTAAATAGGTGTGAAAAACCTCAGCTTGAGACCCTGGAGAGCCGCTGCCAGTCTGAGAAGACAATACTGACTTTGATGGACCAAAAGGTCTGATTCAGTATAAGGCAGCTTCATATGTTCATATGTTCAGTAGCACAGTTGGAGGTTGCCACACAGTGGAAAGATAAGGCTCTGTCATCGATACATGCTTGGAGAACCCGACTGCGGGATTATTTCCTGCTAAGTAAAATCTCAATTTATAGTGCTGATGCTCTGACAGAACGTACTCAAGAAAAATTTACCGTCTTCTGGTTCCAAATAGTGGAATATCTCCCCAAACCTAATATTCTCCCCAAAACCCGTTTTTATCATGATATACTCTATTTCTAATATGTTCTGGGCTCACTTCCTCTCCTCCGGTCTGAATACAAAAACTGTGAGCTCTAATTAGTTGAGTTTGATTAACCGGATTTCTTAATAGAATATTGGGACAGTTGTTTGTACATTCCTACAGCAGAATCAGTCCATAGATTGTATTTTACTCTGGTCTGAATACAAAAAACTGAGCTCTAATTAGTTGAGTTTGATTAACTGGATTTCTTAATAGAATATTAGGACAGTGTACATTCCTACAGAAGAATCAGTCAATAGAATGTATTTTACTCTGGTCTGAATACAAAAAACTGTGAGCTCTAGTTAGTTGAGTTTGATTAACTGGATTTCTTAATAGAATATTAGGACAGTGTACATTCCTACAGTAGAATCAGTCAATAGAATGTATTTTACTCTGGTCTGAATACAAAAAACTGTGAGCTCTAGTTAGTTGAGTTTGATTAACTGGATTTCTTAATGGAATATGGGGACAGTTGTTTGTACATTCCTACAGTAGAATCAGTCCATAGAATGTATTCTTACTGGATGCTCTTCAGTATAATTGTATGACTGCTCCTTGGGTCTCTATGTTATGGATTACGCTTTCTTCTTCTTGCTTTTTTAAAAAAATTGTTTATTATATCCTCGCTAAGGCTGCATCATTTCAGGTGACAGATCACATTCTTTATTATAAGCTGAAAATCTGTTAATAAAAAATCTGATGAATTAAAAAAAAAGAAAAAGAAAAAGAAATGTTCCTTTCCTGGAACTTGGCCTGTCTTTTGAAAGAGCCTTTGTTTGATTACGTACCTGTCAGAGGCTCGCTTTGCAGGAAATTCCCTGGATTCTAGCCTTGCTTTTGAAATCTGCCCTTCCTCTTACAGTGAGGCTGAGTAAATAACCTCGCCCCCGAAGCGTAGCTGATGCCGCTGGAATGTCCCTTTCTCTCCGTTAGGGTTGCCAATCCCCAGGTGGGGGCAGGGCATCCCCCGGTTTGGAGGCTCTCCACCTGCTTCAGGGTCATCAGAAAGCTGCAGAGGGGTGGGATGTTTGCTGGACGCTCCGTTATTCCCTAGGGAGACCGATTCCCATGGGGTATAATGGAGAATTGTTCTGGTGGTATCTGAGGCCCTGTGGAGGCTGTTTTTGGAGGTAGAGGCACCAGATTTTCAGCATAGCATCTGGTGCCTCTTCCCAGAATACCTTCCAAGTTTCAAAAAGGTTGGACCAGGGGGTCCAATTCTGTGAGACCCAAAAGAAGGTGCCCCTATCCTTCATTATTTCCAATGGAGGGAAGACATTTAAAAGGTGTGCAGTCCCTTTCAAGTTCAATTATGCTTCGGAGTTCAATGATGCTTGTCACATCCTTGCTCCTGGCTCCACCCCCAATGTCTCCTGGCTCTACCCCCAAAGTCTCCTGGCTCCATCCCCAAAGTCCCCAGATATTTCTTGAATTGGACTTGGCAACCCTGCTCTCTGCGCTTTTCGACAGTGAAATGCAGTCCTTTCTTCTCCTGAATCCCCTAAACTCCCTGTTTCCTCTTCTTGAGAGGAACGATTTAATTGTTTTGCTCAGAGGCCGTTTTGTAGAAAAATAGGTGGCGGAGCTCATTAGCATTACTCATTAGCATATGCTGCCCTCCCCCCCAGCCAAAAGCAACCTGATGCAAGAAAGGAGAGCCCTGGGTGAGCGAGGCCTGCTTGGGCTGGCTAGAGATCCAGCCGGCCCAAGCAGGCCTCGCTCGCCTGGGGCTCTCCACCCAAAATCACACAAGAAGTGAAGAAAAGGTGGTGCGGGCTTCTCCGGGGGTTAATGAGGGTTGCTGGGGGCGTGGCAAAGCTCCTGGGGGCTGACTGGCTGCCCCCTCTCCTAATCCAGGGATTGTTATGCAGCTGCACCTCCTATTCAGTGGACAAATGGGAGGAGGGGAGGGGAATCCTCAGAAAGGTTCAGGAGCTGCGCTTGGGAGCTCCTGCTGAATTGGAGACTGGTTTTGCTTTATATCTGTGTCTGTCCACCTATCAAAATTGTCACAAGATCCAGGCCTTTTCCTGAGCAGGAACGACCACCTTGGCAGCAGGGGGTGTGGCCTAATATTCAAATGAGTTCCTGCTGGGCATTTTTTTACAAAACACCCTGCCTGAAACAATGGTGGTGTCAGGGGGTGTGGCCTAATATTCAAATGAGTTCCTGCTGGACAATTTTTTACAGAGCACCCTGCCTGAAACAATGCTGGTGTCAGGGGTTGTGGCCTAATACTCAAATGAGTTCTTTCTGGCATTTTTTTTTTAAAAACATCCTGCCTGAAACAATGGTGGTGTTAGGGGGTGTGGCCTAATATTCAAATGAGTTCCTGCTGGGTATCTTTCACAAAACACCCTGCCTGAAACAATGGTGGTGTCAGGGGGTGTGGCCTAATACGCCAATGAGTTCCTGCTGGGCTTTTTCTACAAAAAAAAAAGCCCTGTCAAGATATATAGTGCTATCATTGGAAATGGTCTTCACACCCCTCCCTTTATTTACCAGGAAGGAGCCTTACAGAGCCGAGGACCTTTATTCTGTGGCTTGGCCCCTAGCCTACCTCAAAGGGTTGTAGTGAGGATAAACCTAGGAGGTTGCGGGATAAAATGAGGTGTAACAGGACTGAATCCCAGTAGCAGAGTAGTACTTGGTAGCATGTCAAAGGCACAAATCCCTTTTTCCTGACCAAGGAAAGGCACCATCGATGTGTTCTTTGGTCGCACAGCCCCTCTCCAGATCTCCAATGAGGATTTCCAGCCCGCCACAAAAGACTATTTTAGCTGGAGGTGCTGCAGATTTTCTGGAACTACTCTGCTACTGGGATTCAGTCCAGTTATGCCTCATTTTATCCCGCAGCCTCCTGGGTTTATCCTCACTGTGAGGCTTCTTTCAGCTTCCCTCCCTCATTTATATATATATTTTTAAGAAGACTGCGGAAGAAGACTGCAGATTTATACCCCGCTCTGAATCAGAGTCTCAGAGCTGCTTACGATCTCCTTTATCTTCCTCCCCGCCAACAGACACCCTGTGAGGTGGGTGCGGCTGAGAGGGCTCTCACAGCAGCTGCCCTTTCGAGGACAACCGCTGCCGGAGCTCTGGCTGACCCAAGGCCATTCCAGCAGCTGCAAGTGGAGGAGCAGGGAATCAAACCCGGTTCTCCCAGATAAGAGTCCGCACACTCAACGATTACACCAGACTGGCTCTTTCACGCCATTTTTCTTGTGGTTCAAGGTGACTAATAATAGACAGACACCTTGCAGAAGTACCTGTAAGGTAATGTATATGAAATAAATTGTGCTATGCAAATATAATCATAGTGTTATTATTATTACTATTATTATCTGGAGACCAAGTCCTATGAGGAAAGGTTGAAGGAGCTGGGGATGTTTAGCCTGGAGAGGAGGCAGCTGAGAGGTGATAGGATCACCATCTTCAAGTCCTTGAAGGGCTGTCCTATAGAGGAGGTGGTGGAATTGTTTTCTGTGGCCCTGGAAGGTAAGACCAGAACCAACAGGTTGAAATTAAATCAAAAGAGTTTCCGGCTCAACATTAGAAAGAACTTCCTGACTGTTAGAGCGGTTCCTCAGTGGAACAGGCTTCCACGGGAGGTGGTGGGCTCTCCTTCCTTGGAGGTTTTTGAACAGAGGCTAGATGGCCATCTGACAGCGATGAAGATCCTTTGAATGTAGGGGGAGGTGTTTGTGAGTTTCCTGCCTTGTGCAGGGGGTTGGACTAAATGACCCTGGAGGTCCCTTCCAACTCTATGACTCTATGATTCTGATAGAGCAGTTCCTCAGTGGAACAGGCTTCCTCAGGAGGTGATGGGCTCTCCTTCCTTGCAGGTTTTTAAACAGAGGCTAGATGGCCATCTGACAGCAATGAGGATCCTGTGAATTTAGGGGGAGGTGTTTGTGAGTTTCCTGCATTGTGCAGGGGGTTGGACTAGATGACCCTGGAGGTCCCTTCCAACTCTATGATTCCTCTGGAGATGGTGGGCTCTCCTTCCTTGGAGGTTTTTCAACAGAGGCTAGATGGCCATCTGACAGCAATGAAGATCCAGTGAATTTAGGGGGAGGGGTTTGTGAGTTTCTTGCATTGTGCAGGGGGTTGGACTAGATGACCCTGGAGGTCCCTTCCAACTCTAGGATTCTGATTCTATTCATAATAGTAATTTGAAGATGAGAATTTTTATTTTGAGCGCCCCCTCATTTCTGCCTTCCCCATGGAGAGACCCACATACCCAACCAAGCCGACAGAGGGGAGGCTGAACAGCTACTTCTGTGGCTTGATTTTCCTTTTTCTCAGCCCATTCCCCTGCTTCTTGCAGATAACAGACTACTGGAAAAATCCTACTCGCTGAGTGCCCGCAAGCTGCAAGAGGAACCATTGGCTCTCCAGATGGCAATTCCAGCCAGGTAGCACCCTTCGGAACCCTGCCCCCCGCCCCTGACTGGCTTTGTGCGGTACCACCTATGGTGGGCCCCCTTTCCCTTGCCATTTTTGAGTGTGCAGCGCCTGTGCTCTGGAAACCAGCACCCGGGCAACGGGCCTTGGCACCCTACAGTACCACAGTCCTCTGAATAGCAGAGACAGTGCCCCACGTCTCACAATGGGGGCTTTCTTCCGTAAACGCCGGCAGAAGTGGGGGCGGGAGGGCGCGCTCCAGAAAACAGTCACTCCCGTTGCTGCTGAGTCAGCTGTCTCAGCCAATGCCTGTCCTTCTGGGGGGGGGGGCAGAGTGTTCCCGGACGCTCTTACAGATTGGGCTGCCATTCTCCACGTCCGAAGCCCGAGAGATCCACAGAGCGAGAAACAAACTGACCGCAGATAAATGACAGAGAGGATTTAAACCAGGGCTGGCCAAACTTCCTTAACGTAAGAGCCGCGTGGAAGAAACATCAGACGTTCGAGAGCCGCAAGACGTGAATGTCAGATGTTTGAGAGCCGCAAAATGGAAGGGAGGGAGGGAGGGAGATAAATGGAGAGCAGGGAGGGAGAGGTGGGAAGAAAGCAACTTCAAATGCATCCTCCAAGGCACCAGTTGGCTTGGTTTATAGAGGTGATTTAAAGAGAGAATTGCCTTCTCCAAGCCAGCCAATGGGGTGACGGGAACGTCAAGAGCCGCACAATATTTGTAAAAGAGCCACGTGTGGGTCCCGAGCCACAGTTTGGCTATCTCTGATTTAAAAGAACTCGTGGGCATTCAATGAAATTGCTGAGCAGTCGGGTTAGAATGGATAAAAGGAGATACTTCTTCACCCAAAGGATGATTAACATGTGGAATTCACTGCCACAGGAGGTGGTGGCGGCTACAAGCATAGCCATCTTCAAGGGGGGACTGGATAAGCATATGGAGAAGGGGTCCATCAGTGGCTCTTAGTCACAGCGTAGTGTTGGAACTCTCTGTCTGGGGCAGTGATGCTCTGTATTTTTGGTGCTTTTTGGGGGGCACAGTGGAAGGACTTCTAGCCCCACTTGTGGACCTCCTGATGGCTCTTGGGTGTTTTTTTTTTTCTGGTCACTGTGTGACACGGAGTGTTGGACTGGATGGGCCATTGGCTTGATCCAACATGGCTTCTCTTATGTTCTTATGTGACACAGAGTGTTTGCCCATTCCAGCAGCTGCAAGTGGAGGAGTGGGGAATCAAATTCGGTTCTCCCAGATAAGAGTCCGCACACTCAACCACTATACCAGACTGGCTCTAGAAATGGAGATTTATTGTTGGTTTAAATTCCGTTCGTTATTTATCCACAATTGGTTTGTTTATTTATATTTGAACTTATATTTGAACTTATATTTGAACTTATATTTGAACTTATATTTGAACTTTGTTTCTGGTTCATATTCACCAGGTTCGGCCTGATGATATAAGAACATAAGAGAAGCCATGTTGGATCAGGCCAATGGCCCCTCCAGTCCAACACTCTGTGTCACATAAGAACATAAGAGAAGCCATGTTGGATCAGGCCAATGGCCCAACCAGTCCAACACTCTGAGTCACATAAGAGAAGCCATGTTGGATCAGGCCAATGGCCCATCCAGCCCAACACTCTGTGTCACATAAGAACATAAGAGAAGCCCTGTTGGATCAGGCCAATGGCCCACCCAGTCCAACACTCTGAGTTACATAAGAACATAAGAGAAGCCATGTTGGATCAGGCCAGTGGCCCCTCCAGTCCAACACTCTGTGTCACATAAGAACATAAGAGAAACCATGTTGGATCAGGCCAACGGCCCATCCAGCCCAACACTCTGTGTCACATAAGAACATAAGAGAAGCCATGTTGGATCAGGCCAATGGCCCATCCAGCCCAACACTCTGTGTCACATAAGAACATAAGAGAAGCCATGTTGGATCAGGCCAATGGCCCCTCCAGTCCAACACTCTTGTGTCACATAAGAATATCAGAGAAGCCCTGTTGGATCAGGCCAGTGGCCCCTCCAGTCCAACACTCTGTGTCACATAAGAACATAAGCGAAGCCATGTTGGATCAGGCCAGTGGCCCCTCCAGTCCAACACTCTGTGTCACATAAGAACATAAGAGAAGCCATGTTGGATCAGGCCAGTGGCCCCTCCAGTCCAACACTCTGTGTCACATAAGAACATAAGAGAAGCCATGTTGGATCAGGCCAGTGGCCCCTCCAGTCCAACACTCTGTGTCACATAAGAACATAAGAGAAGCCATGTTGGATCAGGCCAATGGCCCCTCCAGTCCAACACTCTGTGTCACATAAGAACATAAGAGAAGCCATGTTGGATCAGGCCAATGGCCCCTCCAGTCCAACACTCTGTGTCACATAAGAACATAAGAGAAGCCATGTTGGATCAGGCCAATGGCCCCTCCAGTCCAACACTCTGTGTCACATAAGAACGTAAGAGAAGCCATGTTGGATCAGGCCAATGGCCCCTCCAGTCCAACACTCTGTGTCACATAAGAACGTAAGAGAAGCCTTGTTGGATCAGGCCAGTGGCCCCTCCAGTCCAACACTCTGTATCACACAGTGGCCAGAAATTTTTATATATATATACATACACACACACACACATACACACTGTGTCTAATAGCCACTGATGGACCTCTGCTCCATATTTTTATCTAACCCCCTCTTGAAGCTGTCTATGCTTGTGGCCGCCACCACCTCCTGTGGCAGTGAGTTCCACATGTTAATCACCCTTTGGGTGAAGATCTCCTGGGATTGCAGCTGACCTTTAGACTACAGAAAACAATTCCCCCCGGAGAACATGGTAGCTCTAGGGGGTGGATTCTTTACTGGCATTACCCGCTGAACTCACTCTTATCCCCAAATGTCCCCCCCGCCCCGGCTTCATGCCTCCCCCCACTCGGGATTTCCCATCTCAGAGATGGCAAAATTGGATGAAACCACCCAACGTAGGAAACAGCAAACTGGAATCGGCCTGCCCAGCCCAGCCCAGCCCGGGAAAAAAAATATCAAATGCATTCATTGTGCTGCAGTTGTAGAAAGTTGCCGTCGCGTTCATCGTGGTGAAAATTGATTCTGTGACTACCAAAGGATTTCACTGTGCCCCTTGCGAACCCATGCTCTTGCATTTCATGGCTTTCTTCACGGTTTGATTCCCCGTGGCCAGGTTTTGGGCTGTAGCGGAGCTCTGAAGCCTCTAAATTTTGTTGCGCTCTTTCTTTCTCTCCCCCCCTCTCATCCCCCCAAAAACTTGCTTTTGGGCTCCATTGTTCAACCCCCCTGTGAGAATTTTGTTGAATAGTGGGAGCCCCGTGGCACAGAGTGTTAAAGCTGCATTCCTGCAATCCTAAGCTCTGCTCACGACCAGAGTTCGATCCTGGTGGAAGCTGGATTCAGGTAGCTGGCTCCAGGTTGACTCAGCTTTCCATCCTTCCGAGGTCAGTAAAAGGAGTCCCCAGCTTACTGGGGGGGGCGGGAAATGTAGATGCCTCCACCCTCAATGTCTCCTGGCTCCACGTCCAAAAGTCCCCAGATATTTCTTGAATTGGACTTGGCTAGCTCACAGTATTTTAGCCTCTGGCTCACACATTTTTGTCTTAGGAAAAAGAGCCCCAGAGCAAACTAACTGATGCAGGAGCTCACAACTTTAAGGCCAGTAGCTTACAAAGTAGAATTTTTGCTCACAAGACTCCACAGCTCAGAGGGAGCGTTGGTTGGAGAGTCCCTTCCTGCTCCGTATTCCTATGTCTCGGGTCACATTTGGCTTATATGATGTTTGGGAGGGGAGGCACCAATAGGGCCAAAGGGCAATGGGATTTGGGTTGCATCAGGCAAGGGGCCTCTGAATTCCAGAACCAGGAGGCAATATCAGGGAAAGGCTTCAGCCTCTTGGCTCTGTTGCTGGCCCTCCAGAGGAACTTGTTGACCAGTGTGTGAGACAGGAGGCTGGACTAGAGGGACCCTCACTGGTCTGATCCAGCAGGGCTCTTCTGATGCTCTTCTCAGGGGAAGGCCTCAGCCTCTCTGCCCTGTTGTTGGCCCTCCAGAGGAACTGATTGGCCACTGTGTGATAAAGGAAGCTGGTCTAGATGGACCCTCCCTGGTCTGACCCAGCAGGGCTCTTCTGATGTTCTTCTCAGGGGGAAGCCTCAGCCTCTCTGCCCTGTTGTGGGCCCTCCAGAGGAACTTGTTGACCAGTGTGTGAGACAGGAGGCTGGACTAGAGGGACCCTCACTGGTCTGATCCAGCAGGGCTCTTCTGATGCTCTTCTCAGGGGAAGGCCTCAGCCTCTCTGCCCTGTTGTTGGCCCTCCAGAGGAACTGATTGGCCACTGTGTGATAAAGGAAGCTGGTCTAGATGGACCCTCCCTGGTCTGACCCAGCAGGGCTCTTCTGATGTTCTTCTCAAGGGAAGACCTCAGCCTCTCTGACCTGTTGTTGGCCCTCCAGAGGAACTTGTTGACCAGTGTGTGAGACAGGAAGCTGGACTAGATGGACCCACACTGGTCTGATCCAGCAGGGCTCTTCTGATGCTCTTCTCAGGGGAAGACCTCAGCCTCTCTGCCCTGCTGTTGGCCCTCCAGAGGAACTGATTGGCCACTGTGTGATAAAGGAAGCTGGACCAAATGGACCCTCCCTGGTCTGACCCAGCAGGGCTCTTCTGATGTTCTTCTCAGGGGAAGGCCTCGGCCTCTCTGCCCTGTTGTTGGCCCTCCAGAGGAACTGGCTGGCCACTGTGTGAGACAGGAGGCTGGACTAGATGGACCCTCCCTGGTCTGACCCAGCAGGGCTCTTCTGAGGTTCTTATGATGGCCCCAGCCTCTCTGCCCTGATGGAGTATCCATCAGTCACCTTGGAGGAACTGTTTGTCCACTGCACGAGACTGAATGCTGGACTAGATGGACCTCTGGTCTGATCTAGCAGTGCTCTTCTTATGTTCTTAAGGGTGCAATTATGCAAAATTCAGACGTAATCCAGAATCAATACAGGAACGTGAATGAAGCTCCAGTCTGTAGTTGGTCCACATGAGTCCCAAACTGGAAGTCAGTGTGGCTCTCCCAGCTGAGAAGCTTTCTGATTTCTACCTCGTTTTTCTCATTTCCTAGTAGATTGGTCCTGTTGCCTGCAGGGTATGAAGTCCTGGACTCAGCCCAAATGTTGGAGTACCTGAAGAGGAGCTATGAGGAGCGCATCGTGGAGCTGCAACAGATCAACGAGGAAGTAAGCAAGAAGAGCTCTTTGGTCTCCATGGGAGTGGGGTGGGGATGGGATGTCCATCAGGGACGTTTTGGGAACTGCAGAGCAGACAAAAGACTCTGGGACTGGGAGAGGTGCATTGTTTCTCTGCAACGAATGGATTCATATGAACATATGAAGCTGCCTTCTACTGAATCAGACCCTTGGTCCATCAAAGTCAGTATTGTCTTCTCAGACTGGCAGCAGCTCTCCAGGGTCTCAAGCTGAGGTTTTTCACACCTATTTGCCTGGACCCTTTTTTGGAGATGCCGGGGATTGAACCTGGGACCTTCTGCTTCTCAAGCAGATGCTCTACCACTGAGCCACCATCCCTCCCAAGGTTCCTTTTCATTCGATTGGATACTCTGCTGAATTTCAGGGAATTGTTTTATCAAAAAGAAAAATTAGTTAATATGTTGTCGAGGGCTTTCATTACCAGAGTCCATTGGTTGTTGTAGATTTTCCAGGCTGTGTGGCCGTGGTCTTGGCATTGTGAGGCCTGATGTTTCGCCAGCAACTGAGACTGGCGTCCTCAGAGGTGTAACCCAGAAAACTGGAGTTCTCTCTGGGTCAAATTGAGAAGAAGATGGCAGGTAGGTAAACTGCCACTCTCCACTCAGGCAGGTGGGGTAGGGGTGAGTCATTATCTTGTGGGAACTTCCTGGGCTGTGATATGCTAATGGAGGAGCTTCCCTCAGGAGGTTCTTTTATATATGGATTGGTTCTTTAAATTCTAATCTTATCTGTAGTGCTGTTGTTGTCATGAGCCCTGACAAGGAGGAGCTGGAAGGGTTAACAGACCTGGAAGAGGTGCCAGCCAGTTCCTCAGCTGAACAAACAGCAGCTGGCCCATCAATCACTCTCCAGGCACCAGGGTCAGCTGTTGACGATCAATCTCCTCCGAGCTCTCCTCCTCCCATCTCAAGAGTTCAAAGCAGGCTCCGGAAAGGACTTTCAGAACGAAGACATGAGGCACGCCGATGCTTCAGATCTCTCAGCCCTGAGTTCTAGCGGAGTCACTGCCACCCAGGGAACAGGCTGATTGAGACTCCCATATAGCTCCCACCCAGGACCTGGTAACCTTGTGGAAGCAACAAGTCTATTCTCTGGTTTGCATCCACGCTGCTTCCTGTTTCCTGATCCTGACCTGCTTGATTTCCTTGGCACCCTGACCTTTTGGCTTTTGGACATTGACTTCTGATTTTGGTTTGTGTTTCTGCATTGGTGACTTGGCTGCTGCTTGACTTCCTGGACTTTGACCTTGGACTAGCTTTGGACTCCTTCCTGCCTGAGTCCTGAGAATGTGACAGTTGTACTGTGAGCATTAGCATGTCACAGCCCTGGAAACTCCCACAAGAGAATGACTCAGCCCTACCCCACCTGCCTGAGCAGATATAAATTACCTGCCTGCCATCTTCTTCTCAATTTGACCCAGAGAGAACTCCAGTTTTCTGGGTTACACCTCTGAGGATGCCAAAGTTGCTGGCAAAATGTCAGGTCTCACAATGCCAAGACCACGGCCACACAGCCCGGGAAATCTACAATAACCGATGAAAAATGGCTGAAGTTTTGTTTTGAGATTGTTGCATTTTGTCAGAATTTGTTCAATTTCCAGTTGTACCAGGTAAGTTCTCTTTGCCAGGTAACCAGGGGTGCAGAATTGGTGGAGAGCCTTTCTTCCTCTCTCTTTCTCTCTAGCTGACCTGCGAGATGATAGAACGGAGCACGATCCTCAAGGCAAAGAAAATCGCTCTGGTGGAGCAGAGGAGCAGGTACATATGAACATATGGAGCTGCCTTATACTGAATCAGACCTTTGGTCCATCAAAGTCAATATTGCCTTCTCAGACTGGCAGCGGCTCTCCAGGGTCTCAAGCTGAGGTTTTTCACACCTATTTGCCTGGATCCTTTTTAGCTGGAGATGCCGGGGATTGAACCTGGGACCTTCTGCTTACCCAGCAGATGCTCTACCACTGAGCCACAGCCCCATTCATGGCTCTCCAGCTGAGGTTTTTCACACCTTCTTGCGTGGACCCTTTTAACTTGGAGATGCTGGAGATTGAACCTGGGACCGCCTGCTTCCCAAGCAGATGCTCTACCACTGAGCCACCATCCTTCCCAAAGGTACCGTTCCTTGCGCATGCCGGTGGATGGTGGCTCTTCTCCAGGGTCCTTCCGGGGCTCCCAAAGGTGTGCCATTGTCTGCTAGCGCAAATCGTGCACGCCAAATCAAAGCCCACATGCCCATCGGGAGGCCGTTTCGCACCTGAGGCCCGAGGGTGCTCCAATGCGCGACCTGGGGAAGAGCCAGGATCTCAACCTGTGCTCAGAAAGCGAGTTGTCGAGACTGAGGGTCCGCAGTGGATTTATAAGGCTGGGTGGAACCTGATTGGCCCTCTGTAGTCACCTGATCCTTGCTGAGCTGAGCGCTGCAGTGCCACCTTCTGGCCGACAGCAGTAGCGCAGCACAGCAGAGGAAGCAATCCCGACACGCGGCGATTGAAAAACATCTGGATTCCAGTAAGATTAGGAGACCCTCTAAAACATCAGGGCTTTAATCGTCTTTTCAGAGCGGGAAGGAGGTGAGAGGGCAGAATAGGGTTGCCAAGTCCAATTCACGAAATATCCGGGGACTTTGGGGGTGGAGCCAGGAGACTGGGGGTGGAGCCAGGAGCAAGGGTGTGACAAGCATAATTGAACTCCAAAGGGAGTCCTGGCATCACATTTAAAGGGGCAGCACACCTTTTTAAATGCCTTCCTTCCATAGGAAATAATGAAGGAGAGGGGTACCTTCTTTTGGGGCTCATAGAATTGGACCCCCTGGTCCAATCCTTCTGAAACTTGGAGGGTATTTTGGGGAGAGGCACTGGATGCTATGCTGAAAATTTGGTGCCTCTACCTCAAAAAACAGCCCCCCCCCCAGAGCCCCAGATACTCACGGATCAATTCTCCATTATACCCTATGGGAATTGGTTTCCATAGGGAATAATGGAGTGCCCAGCAGACATTTCCCTCCCTTCCCCCCGCTTTCTGATGACCCTGAAGCGGAGGAGAGCCTCCAAACTGGGGGATCCCCTGCCCCCACCTGGGGATTGGCAACCCTAGGCCAGAATTGAGGTCTGGTGGATCTCTTTGGTGTCTAGAGAGCCAGTTTTGTGTAGTGGTTAAGAGCGCGGCCTCCGATCTGCAGAACCGGGTCTGATTCCCACTCCTCCCCCATATGCAACCAGCTGGGTGTCCTTGGGTCTGTCACAATTCTCTCAGTGCTCTCTCAGGTCTGGGGGGAGGGGGACAGGATTGCTATCTTGACAGGGGTGGAATTCTAGCAGAAGCTCCGTTGCATATTAGGCCACACACCCCTGATGCAGCCAATCCTGCAAGAGCTTACGAAAAAGACCTCTTGGAGGATTGGCTGCATCAGGGGAGTGCGGCCTAATATGCAAAGGAGCTCCTGCTAGAATCCCAGCCCTGGGTCTTGTAGTATTGAAAAGGTTGTCACTTATAGGGGGGCAGGGATCTATTCCTGTTGTCACACTAATGGGTTGAAAGGTACCGGCTGGATATTAGGAATAATATTTTTTACAGTAAGAGTAGTTCAGCAACTGAATAGGCTGGCTCAGGAGGTGGTGAGCTCGCCCTTACTGGCAGTCTTCAAGCAGCAGCTGGGTGAACCTGTGTCACAGAAGCTCTAGGCCAGGGGTGTCAAACGTGTGGCCTGGGGGCCAAATCAGGCCCCTGGAGGGCTCTTATCAGACCCGCAAGCAACTGGCTGTCATCTGCTTCCTTCTCCCTCTCTCTTGCTTCCTTCTGCATCACAGCTTGCTTTGCCAGGCTTGCTCAGTTGCACAGGAGCTACAGAGCAAAACCTCTATTTTCGCTGTTGGCTGAGGCTCCTCCGTTGAGGAGGGAGGGAGGGAAGGAGGCATTGCTTTGCCAGGCTCTCTCAATCGCACAGCAGAACTGAGTCAAGTCTCTTCCTTCTATTGGCTAAGGCTCCTCCCCCCTTCTGGCCCTCTGGGAAAGGAAGGAAAGAGCCGGAGCTTCCATTGCCCAGTTCCCTCGATCCCATGGGAGAAATACCAAGAAATAAAAAGAAAGCACCTTTAAGACCAGCGAGCGCTAATGTTTTAAGCATGCTTTATTTTAAGGGTTTTATTTTAAACCAATCTTTAATTGTGTTTGTCTGAGTCCTTTATAAAGTTAGATATCTCCACTACCTGGCATTACATTTTATGACACTCATGTCAGATTTATGTCAGATCCGGCCCTCATAACAAATGAGTTTGACGCCCCTGCTCTAGGCTGATCCTGCATCGAACAGGCGGTTGGACTAGACGGCCTCTATGTCCCCTTCCCACTCTGGGATTCTGTGTCAGTCTACACGGAACTTTCAGACGGGAACACCACAAGGCAGGAGTATCCATCAGTCACCTTGGACGCTGTTGACAAAATAAAATGTCCGTGTGCCGCAGCCGGTGTTTAGAGTACAAACGCACGATGGACGTCTGAGACATCGTCTTCACTGAACAGTTCTGGATTCTCTGTTTTGATGAAAGCATTTATTTATTTATTGTGTTTTACAAATTTATTAATAACATATGGTTACAACATTTAATTATCTCTTTTCTATCGTTAACCCATATGCTATTTCAACCCCCCTCCCTCCATTACTAGACTTCCCCGAAGTTAAATATTTAAGTTCAATTATAAAGGCACCCCTAACCAATCAAAGTTCACTACTTTTTTTTTCTTCTCATTCATGCTAAAAAATTGTCCAATGTCTTTTTACGTTCCACTCTTTCTCTATATATCCTTTAAATTTCTTCCACTCCTTTTTAAATATATCTAAATCATAGTTTCTTAAGGTTTTAGTTCATTTGTCCATCTCACTCCACGATAAAACTTTCACAATCCAGTCCCATTTCTCTGCTATTTTTTCTTGTTTCCACAGCTGCGCATACAATGTCCTAGCAGCTGAGAGCAAGTACCAAATTGCAGTCCTGTCTTCCTTTGGAAATTTTTCTAATTGTAATCCAAGCAAAAAAGTCTCTGCAGTTTTCTTGAAGTCGTAGCCCAGAATTTTGGAGATTTCTTGTTGTATCATCCCCAAAATTCTTTCATTTTATCACAAGTCCACCACATATGAAAGAAAGAACCCTCATGGTTTTTACATTTCCAACATCTATCCGACATCTTTTTGCTCATCCTAGCCAGCTTTTTCGGAGTCATATACCACCTATACATCATCTTAAAACAGTTCTCCTTAATATTCTGACAAGCTGAGATCTTCGTCGAATTCTTCCAAAGGTACTCCCAAGTATCCATTTGTATTTCTCTATTCACATTAATTGCCCATTTAACCATTTGAGATTTTACTACTTCTTCTTCTGTAGACCATTTCAATAATAGTTTGTATACTTTCGATATTAATTTTTCATTGTCTCCAAGCAGAACCCTTTCCAATTCTGTTTGCTCACGTCTGAGTCCATCAGATTTAATATCATTTTCCATCAAGCTTTTTATTTGTTGCATTTGAAACCAATCATACTTATTGTTTAACTCTTCTGCAGATTTTAATTCAACTTTATCTCCTTGAATCTTGAGCAGTTGATTATATGACATCACTCTTTCTTCATCAGATTCAGCTGTTATTTTTATTACTTCTCCTGGCACTATCCAGAGCGGCTTTCTCTCATCACCATATTTCTTATATTTTATCCAAGTGTTTAATAAACTATTTCTAATATAGTGATGCGAAAAAAGACTATCCATCTTATAAGCTTTCCTTTCCCCAGGTTAAGTCAGGACTCAGAATCATAGAGTTGGAAGGGACCTCCAGAGTAATCTAGTCCAAACCCCCTGCACAATGCAGGAAATTCACAAGTACCTCTCCGCCCACCACACACATATACACATCTGAAGCTGCCTTATACTGAATCAGACCCTTGGTCCATCAAAGTCAGTATTGTCTTCTCAGACTGGCAGCGGCTCTCCAGGGTCTCAAGCTGAGGTTTTTTCACACCTATTTGCCTGGACCCTTTTTTGGAGATGCCAGGGATTGAATCTGGGACCTTCTGCTTCCCAAGCAAATGCTCTACCACTGAGCCACCGTCCCTCCCCAGTGACCCAATAGATGACAAAAACAAAACCAATAAACTAACAACTTCCAGGATCCCAGGTCAAACTGGCCTGGAAAAAAAATTTATGCCTGACCCCAAAGTAGTGATCACCATTTCATAGAGCCATAGAGTTGGAAGGGACCTACAGGGTCATCTAGTCTAACCCCGTTTCACAAAGCAGGAAACTCACAAATACTTCCCCCTAAATTCACAGGATCTTCATTGCTGTCAGATGGCCATCTAGCCTGTGTTGAAAAACCTCCAAGGAAGGAGAGCCCACCACCTCCTGAGTTGGAAGGGACCCCCCAGGGTCATCTAGTCCAACCCCCTGCACAATGCAGGTAACTCACAAACATGACCATGGGGTAAAAGGATTACTGAAGGAGGATAGGGAAATGGCTGAGAAGCTAAATGATTTTTTTGCCTCCGTCTTCACTGTAGAAGACGAGAACTTTTTGCCCGCCCCAGAACCACTAATTTTGGAAGGGGTGTTGAAAGACCTGAGTCAGATTGAGGTGACAAATGAGGAGGTCCTACAACTGATAGACAAATTAAAAACTAATAAGTCACCGGGTCCGGATGGCATACATCTGAGAGTTCTGAAGGAACTAAAAGTTGAACTTGTGGATCTTCTAACAAAAATCTGTAATCTTTTATTGAAATCTGCCTCCGTTTCTGAGGACTGGAAGGTAGCAAATGTCACCCCCATCTTTAAAAAAGGTTCCAGAGGAGATCCGGGAAATTACAGGCCAGTCAGTCTGACTTCAATACCGGGAAAGTTGGTAGAAACCATTATCAAGGACAGAATGAGTAGGCACATTGATGAACACGGGTTATTGAGGAAGACTCAGCATGGGTTCTGCAAGGGAAGATCTTGCCTCACTAACCTGTTGCATTTCTTTGAGGGGGTGAACAAACATGTGGACAAAGGAGACCCGATAGATGTTGTTTACGTTGACTTCCAGAAAGCTTTTGATAAAGTTCCTCATCAAAGGCTCCTTAGAAAGCTTGAGAGTCATGGAGTAAAAGGACAGGTCCTCTTGTGGATCAAAAACTGGCTGAGTAATAGGAAGCAGAGAGTGAGTATAAATGGGCAGTCTTCATAGTGGAGGACGGTAAGCAGTGGGGTGCCACAGGGCTCGGTACTGGGTCCCATGCTCTTTAACTTGTTCATAAATGATTTAGAGTTGGGAGTGAGCAGTGAAGTGGCCAAGTTTGCGGATGACACTAAATTGTTCAGGGTGGTGAGAACCAGAGAGGATTGTGAGGAACTCCAAAGGGATCTGTTGAGGCTGGGTGAGTGGGCGTCAACGTGGCAGATGCGGTTCAATGTGGCCAAGTGCAAAGTAATGCACATTGGGGCTAAGAATCCCAGCTACAAATACAAGTTGATGGGGTGTGAACTGGCAGAGACTGACCAAGAGAGAGATCTTGGGGTCATGATAGATAACTCACTGAAAGTGTCAAGACAGTGTGCGTTTGCAATAAAAAAGGCCAACGCCATGCTGGGAATTATTAGGAAGGGAATTGAAAACAAATCAGCCAGTATCATAATGCCCCTGTATAAATCGATGGTGCGGTCTCATTTGGAGTACTGTGTGCAGTTCTGGTCGCCGCACCTCAAAAAGGATATTATAGCATTAGAGAAGGTGCAGAGAAGGGCAACTAGAATGATTAAAGGGCTGGAGCACTTTCCCTATGAAGAAAGGTTGAAATGCTTGGGACTCTTTAGCTTGGAGAAACGTCGACTGCGGGGTGACATGATAGAGGATTACAAGATAATGCATGGAATGGAGAAAGTAGAGAAAGAAGTACTTTTCTCCCTTTCTCACAATACAAGAACTCGTGGGCATTCGATGAAATTGCTGAGCAGACAGGTTAAAACGGATAAAAGGAAGTACTTCTTCACCCAAAGGGTGATTAACATGTGGAATTCACTGCCACAGGAGGTGGTGGCGGCCACAAGTATAGCCACCTTCAAGAGGGGTTTAGATAAAAATATGGAGCACAGGTCCATCAGTGGCTATTAGCCACAGTGTATGTGTGTATATAACATTTTTTGCCACTGTGTGACACAGAGTGTTGGACTTGATGGGCCGTTGGCCTGATCCAACATGGCTTCTCTTATGTTCTTACCTCCCCCTAACTTCACAGGATCTTCATTGCTGTCGGATGGCCATCTAGCCTCTGTTGAAAAACCTCCAAGGAAGGAGAGCCCACCACCTCCTGAGTTGGAAGGGACCCCCCAGGGTCATCTAGTCCAACCCCCTGCACAATGCAGGAAACTCACAAACACCTCCCCCTAAATTCACAGGATCTTCATCGCTGTCAGATGGCCATCTAGCCTCTGTTGAAGAACCTCCAAGGAAGGAGAGCCCACCACCTTTTGAGTTGGAAGGGACCCCCCAGGGTCATCTAGTCCAACCGCCTTTCACAGTGCAGGAAACACACAAATACTTCTCTGGGTGTGTGAGAAAGAGCCTTAAGAACTAAACCCTGACTCGAGCAGTTTGGTTGAATGTTGTCTTCTTTTGTGATTGGGGTGAAAATGGCCCCTCTTAAATCTTGATGCTAAAATTGGCTTGTCAAGATTTCAAGATGTTCCGTCCACATCAGAAGGGTTAAGAAAAATTGCGTCATGGGAGCAGCAAAAATTACTCGGGCTGGTTTCAAAACAAAAGAGCAGGTTATGCTTATGAATAGCTGGAGTTCTTCTCGCAAAGAAATTATATTGGAAAAGATTTTCTTATTGGGTATAATACAAGAACTTACAGGGACTCCGTGAAATTCATGAGCAGTACGTTTAACGGGTGGCCAAACTGTGGCTCCGGAGCCACGTGTGGCTCTTTCGCACATATTGGGTGGCTCTCAAGCCCCCACTGCCCTATTGGCTGGCTTGGGGAATACATTTAAAGTTAAAGTTGCTTTCTTTCAACTTCTCCCTCCCCCATCTATTGTCCTTAGAATCATAGAATCATGGAGTTGGAATGGACCTCCAGGGTCATCTAGTCCAACCCCCTGCACAATGCAGGAAACTCACAAACACCTCCCCCTAAATTCACAGGATATTCATTGATGTCAGAAGGCCATCTAGCCTCTGTTGAAAAACCTCCAAGGAAGGAGAGCCCACCACCTCCCAAGGAGGAAGCCTGTTCTGCTGAGGAATCGCTCCAACGGTCAGGAAGTTCTTCCTGATTTTCAGCCAGAAACTCTTTTGATTTAATTTCAACCCATTGGTTCTGGCCCTACCTTCCAGGGCCACAGAAAACCATTCCACACCATCCTCTAGATGACAACCCTTCAAGTACTTGAAGATAGTGATCATATCACCTCTCAGCCTCCTCCTCTCCATACGAACATAACAACATAAGAGAAGCCATGTTGGATCAGGCCAATGGCCCATCCAGTCCAACACTCTGTGTCACACAGTGGCGCAAAATTTATACACACACACACATACACATATATATACACACTGTGGCTAATAGCCACTGATGGACCTCTGCTCCATATTTTTATCTAACCCCCTCTTGAAGGTGGCTATGCTTGTAGCCACCACCACCTCCTGTGGCAGTGAATTCCACATGTTAATCACCCTTTGGGTGAAGAAGTACTTCCTTTTATCCATTTTAACCTGACTGCTCAGCAATTTCATTGAATGCCCACGAGTTCTTGTATGGTGAGAAAGGGAGAAAAGTACTTTCTCAACTTTCTCCATCCCATGCATAATCTTGTAAAGCTCTATCATGTCACCCCGCAGTCGACGTTTCTCCAAGCTAAAGTGTTTTAACCTTTCTTCATAGGGAAAGTGTTCCAAACCTGTAATCATTCTAGTTGCCCTTCTCTGCACCTTCTCTAATGCTATAATATCCTTTTTGAGGTGCGGTGACCAGAATTGCACACAGTATTCCAAATGAGACCGCACCATCGATTTATACATGGGCATTATGATACTGGCTGATTTGTTTTCAGTTCCCTTCCTAATAATTCCCAGCATGGCATTGGCCTTTTTTATTGCAGTCGCACACTGTCTTGACATTTTCAGTGAGTTATCTACCACAACCCCAAGATCCCTCTTTTGGTCAGTCTCTGCCAGTTCACACCCCATCAACTTCCTTCCTGATGCAACATGGCTTCTCTTAGATTCTTATGTGACACAGAGTTTTGGACTGCATGGGCCATTGGCCTGATCCAACACAGCTTCCCTTATGTTCTTATGTGACACAGAGTGTTGGACTGGAGGGGCCATTGGCCTGATCCAACATGGCTTTCCTTATGTTCTTATGTGACACAGAGTGTTGGACTGGATGGGTCATTGGCCTGATCCAACATGGCTTCTCTTATGTGACACAGAGTGTTGGACTGGAGGGGCCATTGGCCTGTTCCAAAATGGCTTCCCTTATGTTCTTATGTGACACAGAGTGTTGGACTGCATGGGCCATTGGCCTGATCCAACACGGCTTCCCTTATGTTCTTATGTGACACAGAGTGTTGGACTGGAGGGGCCATTGGCCTGTTCCAACATGGCTTCCCTTATGTTCTTATGTGACACAGAGTGTTGGACTGGATGGGTCATTGGCCTGTTCCAACATGATTTCTCTTATGTGACACAGAGTGTTGGACCGGAGGGGCCATTGGCCTGATCCAACATGGCTTCTGTTATGTTCTTATGTGACACAGAGTGTTGGACTGAAGGGGCCATTGGCCTGATCCAACATGGCTTCTCTTATGTTCTTATGTGACACAGAGTGTTGGACTAGATGGGTCATTGGCCTGATCCAACAGGGCTTCTCTTATGTTCTTATGTGACACAGAGTGTTGGACTAGATGGGTCATTGGCCTGATCCAACATGGCTTCTCTTATGTTCTTATGTGACACAGAGTGTTGGACTGGAGGGGCCACTTGTCTGATCCAACAGGGCTTTTCTTATGTTCTTATGTGACACAGAGTGTTGGACTGGATGGGCCACTGGTCTGATCCAACATGGCTTCTCTTATGTTCTTATGTGACACAGAGTGTTGGACTGGAGGGGCCATTGGCCTGATCCAACAGGGCTTCTCTTATGTTCTTATGTGACACAGAGTGTTGGACTAGATGGGTCATTGGCCTGATCCAACATGGCTTCTCTTATGTTCTTATGTGACACAGAGTGTTGGACTGGAGGGGCCACTTGTCTGATCCAACAGGGCTTCTCTTATGTTCTTATGTGTCACAGAGTGTTGGACTGGATGGGCCATTGGCCTGATCCAACAGGGCTTCTCTTATGTGACACAGAGTGTTGGACTGGAGGGGCCACTGGCCTGATCCAACAGGGCTTCTCTTATGTTCTTATGTGACACAGAGTGTTGGACTGGTGGGGCCACTGACCTGATCCAACAGGGCTTCTCTTATGTTCTTATGTGACACAGAGTGTTGGACTGGAGGGGCCACTGGCCTGATCCAACAGGGCTTCTCTTATGTTTTTATGTGACACAGAGTGTTGGACTGGAGGGGCCATTGGCCTGATCCAACAGTGCTTCTCTTATGTTCTTATGTGACACAGAGTATTGGACTGGAGGGGCCATTGGCCTGATCCAACAGGGCTTCTCTTATGATCTTATGTGACACAGAGTGTTGGACTGGAGGGGCCACTGGCCTGATCCAACAGGGCTTCTCTTATGTTTTTATGTGACACAGAGTGTTGGACTGGAGGGGCCATTGGCCTGATCCAACAGTGCTTCTCTTATGTTCTTATGTGACACAGAGTATTGGACTGGAGGGGCCACTGGCCTGATCCAACAGGGCTTCTCTTATGTTTTTATGTGACACAGAGTGTTGGACTGGAGGGGCCATTGGCCTGATCCAACAGTGCTTCTCTTATGTTCTTATGTGACACAGAGTGTTGGACTGGATGGGCCATTGGCCTGATCCAACAGGGCTTCTCTTATGTTCTTATGTGACACAGAGTGTTGGACTGGAGGGGCCATTGGCCTGATCCAACAGTGCTTCTCTTATGTTCTTATGTGACACAGAGTGTTGGACTGGATGGGCCATTGGCCTGATCCAACAGGGCTTCTCTTATGTTCTTATGTGACACAGAGTGTTGGACTGGATGGGCCATTGGCCTGATCCAACAGGGCTTCTCTTATGTTCTTATGTGACACAGAGTGTTGGACTGGATGGGCCATTGGCCTGATCCAACAGTGCTTCTCTTATGTTCTTATGTGACACAGAGTGTTGGACTGGAGGGGCCACTGGCCTGATCCTACAGGGCTTCTCTTATGATCTTATGTGACACAGAGTGTTGGACTGGAGGGGCCACTGGCCTGATCCAACAGGGCTTCTCTTATGTTCTTAAGGAAGTCCAGGGTTGCTACGCAGAGGCAGGTGATGTCTCCAAGGAAGTCCCAGGTGATTATGTAGAAGCAGGCAATGGCAAACCACCTCTGCTCCTCACTTCCTTCTAAAACCCCATGATGGGTTGCAAAATCAGTTGTAATGATGATGAGAGCCAGTTTGGTGTAGTGGTTAAGTGCGCGGACTCTTATCTGGGAGAACCAGGTTTGATTCCCCACTCTTCCACTTGCAGCTTCTGATAGGGCTTTGGGTTAGCCATAGCTCTCGCAGTGTTGTCCTTGAAAGGGCAGCTGCTGTGAGAGCTCTTTCAGCCCCACCCACCTCACAGGGTGTCTGCTGTGGGGGGAAGAAGATAAAGGAGACTGTAAGCCGCTCTGAGTCTCTGATCCAGAGAGAAGGTCGGGGTATAAATCTATGGTCTTCTTCTTCTACTACTTCTTCCTCTTTCTCTTTTCCTTCTCCTTCTGCTCTCATCATCATAACCTAAAATTTAACGAGAATGGGTACAAGAGAGTCCCTTTTGCTTTCTCTTAGTGTTCACCAATCCTTCTGTATTTTTTTCATATTTGTTCCGTCTAAGCTGCGTTAGTGTGAGCTAGCTCATGGGTTTTTAAGCTCCGGCTCACACATTTTTGTTGTAGCTCAGGAAGCCTGACCCCAGAGCAAACTAAATGTATGTAGTCGCTCACAGCTGTAATGCCGGTAGCTCACAAAGTAGAATTTTTATTCACAAGACTTAGAGGGAGTAGACAGTAGTCCTTGCCACTAAATAAGGAGTCCTTTAGTTATATTTCAGGCCTGACTGATATATTAACATTATTGACCTGTAATGTTCCTGTTGTCAGTACATTATGAAGTTAAGATTGTGGTCTTGAATACACTGCACTTTCAAATGAATGCTCTTTCTCTCCTCCTACACAAATCAAATAAATAAAAAAAGAAGCATTAAATGATTTAGCTTTCTACTGAAGGAAGTACACATCAGAGCCTCCCCGTGGTTATTTCTAAATGTCTGGGGATGGTTTGAGTTCGAGACTTCCAGCAAAGTTGTGAAATAGGCAACGCCGCTGTCGTCTGTTATTTCACGTGTGACGTTGAGGTTGTGAGTCCCGTTTGAATGAACGTTAGACAGCAAATGTGAATGGCTTCAGAAGTCTCAGCTCTGTGCCGTGCGGACCAGTGATGTGGAAAGAGCTTGCAAGCACACACTTTTCTGGTCTCACTGGGGCTTTACATGCAGGAGCTGCTGTATTTCCAACCAGCTTCTTCAGACTAATACAGGCAAACGAAAAGAGAGAGCAGTGAAGTTTTCCTCCATCCCATAAACAGGTTCCTATACAAAGACATCTGAAACAAATCCAAAACAAGCACAGAGACTGTGTTCTCTCTCTCATACACACATACACACACTCTCTCTCTCTCTCATACACACACACACACACTCTCTCTCTCTCTCTCTCTCTCTCACACACATACTGGCTCTGGTTCCTATACAAAGACGTCTGAAACAAATCCAAAACAAGCACAGAGACTGTGCTCTCTCTCTCATACACACACACTCTCTCTCTCTCTCTCATACACACACACACACTCTCTCTCTCTCTCTCACACACACATACTGGCTTTGGTTCCGATACAAAGACGTCTGAAACAAATCCAAAACAAAGCACATAGACTGTGCTGTCTCTCTCTCTCTCTCTCACACACACACACACACACTGGCTCCAGTTCCTATACAAAGACGTCTGAAACAAATCCAAAACAAAGCACAGAGACTGCGCTCTCTCTCTCTCTCTCTCTCACTCACACACAAACACACACACACATATACTGGCTCCAGTTCCTATACAAAGACGTCTAAAACAAATCCAAAACAAAGCACAGAGACTGTGCTGTCTCTCTCTCTCTCTCTCTCACACACACACACACACACACACATATACTGGCTCTGGTTCCTATACAAAGACATCTGAAACTAAAGCAAGGAAACCAGAGGGACTGCACTCTCACTCGCTCTCTCACACACACTGGCCTCTCCCGATGCAGCTTTCACTTCCTGCTCAAATTTAAAGGCGCGCACACATTTTAAAACACAAGGTTTTTGCAGGCTTCTAAACTTGCGGAGATCTAAAGGCACAAGGTGACTTTAGGGGAGGGGCTTCCCCCACTGGCCAGCTGGCTGTGGCCGGGGTGGAGCCTAGAAAACCTGGGGACTGGGAAGCCTAAGAAAGAGTCATTCCTAATTGACCGTCTTCAGGTTGGCTTCCGTGAGCGGGCAGCTCTTCGACCTGGAGGCCACGCATCGGCAGCTGAAGGAGCAGGTGGAAGAGCTGAGCCGCGAGAACGTCGCCGTGAAGGCCGAATGCGACACCTTGCGTGAGCGTTACCAGCGCCAAGACGTTGAGTTCCGCTGGGTGGCAGAGAGAGGCCTGGAGCTGCTCAAAAGCATCATGCGGATGAAGGTGGAGGCAGCTGAGCATCGCAACGAGAAGAACGAGAGGTGAGCGGCCCCCTGATCCAATATGACTTCTCTTATGTTCTTATGACTTTGGAAGTGGGAGATGGGTACAGCAGCCAAGGAACCTTCCTTCAGACTCACTTGTTTTCCTATTGTGTAGTTCCCTCTTCACCTCTGAATTGCCCTCCAATTCATAGAGAGCCATTTCGATGTAGTGGTTAAGTGCGCGGACACTTATCTGGGAGAAACCGGGTTTGCTTCCCCACTCCTCCACTTGCAGCTGCTGGAATGGCCTCGGATCAGCCACAGCTTTCATGAGAGTTGTCCTTGAAAGGGCAGCTTCTGTCAGAGCCCTCTCAGCCCCACCTACCTCATAAGGTGTCTGTTGTGGGAGGGGGGGAGGTAAAGGAGGTTGTAAGCCGCTCTGAGACCTGAGATTCAGAGTGTAGGGTGGGATATAAATCCAGTATTATCTTCTTCTTCTCCTCCTTCTCCTCCTCCCCCTCCTCCTCCTTCTTCTTCTCTGAATTGCCCTCCAGTGTGTGGCATCGGGTCTGTCCAGACAGGAGATGCAGACAGGGAAGAAGTAGGCAAGCAGTGCCATGCCAGCCCCAGCGCGGGTGCAAGGACAATCCCCTGCATAATCTCCTGTTCACCTTTCTCTTCTTGTAGGGTGAGGCAAGCCAGGCTGTCCAAGGAGCTGAAGAAGGCGACCAGGAGGCCCGTCGGCGTTGATATGTGAGTCTTGTGTGGTGCCCTGAAAGGGCAATTACTTGAGCTCCCTTCCTCCCTAAATGGGCCAGCTTGCCGGCCATGGGTCGGGAAGTTCCTAGATTTGGGAATGGAGCTGAATAAAAGGAAGTGCTTCTTCACCCAAAGGGTGATGAAAAACTGGAATTCACTGCCACAGGAGATGGTGGCGGCTACAAGCATAGCTAGCTTCAAGGGGAGATTGGATAAAAATAGGGAGCAGAGGTCCATCAGTGGCTATTAGCCACAAGGTATGGATGGAACTTTCTGTCTGGGGCAGTGATGCTCTGTATTCTTGGAGGGGTAGCAACAGTGGAAGGGCTTCTAGTGTCCTGGCCCCACTGATGGACCTCCTGATGGCACCTGGGGGTTTTGGCCACTGTGTGACACAGAGTGTTGGACTGGATGGGCCGTTGCCTGATCCAGCATGGCTTCTCTTATGTTCTTATGTCTGGGGCAGTGATGCTCTGTATTCTTGGTGCTTGGGGGGCACAGTGGGAGGGCTTCTAGTGTTCTGACCCCACTGATGGACCTCCTAATGGCACCTGGTTTTTTGGCCCCTGTGTGACACAGAGTGTTGGACTGGATGGGCCATTGGCCTGACCCAACATGGCTTCTCATGTTCTTATGAGCCTGGGGAAGGGACAGGAAACTCAGCAGTTAGGGGTTGCATCTCAGTGGTAGAACCTCAGCTTGACATGCAGAAGGTCCCCGGTTCAAACCCCGGCATGTCCAGTTGAAAGGATCAGATCAGGCAGGAGGTTATGGGAAAGATCTCAGCCTGAAACCCTCTGCTCTGGTAAGGCCTCACCTGGAGTATTGTGCTCAGTTTTGGGCACCACATTTTAAGAAGGATATAGACAAGCTGGAAGGGGTCCAGAGGAGGGCGACGAAGATGGTGAGGGGTCTGGAGACCAAGTCCTATGAAGAAAGGTTGAAGGAGCTGGGCCTGTTTAGCCTGGAGAGGAGGCGGCTGAGAGATGATAGGATCACCATCTTCAAGTACTCGAAGGGCTGTCCTCTAGAGGATGGTGTGGAATTGTTTTCTGTGGCCCCGGAAGGTAGAACCAGAACCAATGGGTTGAAATTAAATCAAAAGAGATTCCGACTCAACATGAGGAAGAACTTCCTGACCATTAGAGGGGTTCCTCAGTGGAACAGGTTTCCTCAGGAGGTGGTGGGCTCTCCTTCCTTGGATGGTTTTAGATGGCCATCTGACAGCAGTGCGGATCTTTTGAATTTAGGGGGAGGAATCTGTGAGTTTCCTGCATTGTGCAGAGGGTTGGACTAAATGACCCTGGAGGTCCCTTCCAACTCTATGATTCTATTCCTTCCTTCCTTTCTTCCTTCCTTCCTTGGGCTCTCCTTCCTTGGAGGTTTTTCAGCAGAGGCTAGATGGCCATCTGACAGCAATGCAGAGCCTGTGAATTTAGGTGGAGGTGTTTGTGAGTTTCCTGCCTTGTGCAGGGGGCTGGACTAGATGACGCTGGAGGTCCTTTCCAACTCTATGATCCTGTGACCCTGGAGAGCACCTGCCAGTGTGAGTAGACTAGACTGCCTTTGATGGAACATGAATCTGATTTAGTATAAGGCAGTATCATGTGTTTGTGTGTTTCGATCACAGAGTTGGTACCTGCAGGGTCATCTAGTCCACCCCCCCTGCACAGTGCCATAAGATCTTTCCAGAGAGGCCATTTTCTCCAGGTGGGTTCTTCTCTGTCA